>NW_028249793.1:0-55875 GCF_964263255.1 Lissotriton vulgaris
CTACCTTTTGTAAAGATGAAACTCAGGAAACTGGAGTAAATTTGAAGTTTATTTGTAGAGTAACAGACCCTTGATATCACTAGGTGAATATCCCAGCTCCAACTAACTTCTACATTCTAATGCATCTACAGAGGCAGAAGCCAACATTCCACTAGTATTAAAGGAGCAGTGGTGTACAATATAATATGAGAATGTAACACATCTTCTTTCCCAAATAAAAAAACAAAAACAAAAAAAAAACTATATACAACAAAATTGAATATAACCATCAAGTGTTTACAACATAGTTACAACATATAATCCTTAAGCTTAACAGGTTTCACAAAAATGCGTCCGGACAATCTCCTTGGCATAGGGACATCTTCCTTAGGAAGTTCAGTTGACATGGGTTTGATTGAAACAGGAAAAACAGAATTTGGACCTGGTTTCAACACAGGAATGTCACGCAACCTATCTAACCATAGATCACGTTCCAAATCATTGCAAAGGACAATATTGCTCAAATTCCATTTATCCCCATCATCTAATAGTACACAGTTACCCATCACTTCCAACACTTTCTTGGGATGAGACCATTTAGAAGAACCGTCTTTTGATAACCCAAAACGTGAAGATCTTACCCAATCATCAACCTGGACATTACTCATACATTTCTTAATCTTATCATTGTGTCTATCAACATATTTTTGTTGGTATGTATTCATCCTACTGCTAAGATTTTCTTTGTAGTTGTGACTAGCAGAAATCTTAAGCATCCATGCAGGAGTTACTTTATTACCAGCTGAACGCCCCTTTAGAAGATGGAATGGAGACACCAAGGTAGCTGAATGTGGAGTATTTCTATAGCTCCAAACCATATTTTTAACAGCGACCTTGCAATCATCTCCATCTATCACAGCTAATTGAATACATTCTTTCAAAACACGATTGAATCTCTCTACCATACCGTTCTCCCTAGGGCAATAAACAGCAGTGGTAATGTGTTTTATTCCACACAAACGCAAGTAACTTTGAAACTCTGAAGCAATAAACTGTGGGCCATTATCGGTAGTAATGCTTTCAGGGAAACCTTCTCTATGGAAAACCTCTTCACAAAAACTTACAACATTAGAAGCCTTAACCTCTTTGACAAATGCAACTTCTGGCCATTTACTGTAATAATCCATTAGGACAATGGCAAACTTCCCAGCAATACTGCCAATGCTAAACGGACCACAGATATCCATAGCCAATTTCTGCCACGGTTTGTCTGGAAACGGAACGGAACTAATAGTAGTTTCTTGGGAAACATGAGATTTGTCGCTACATGTGCATGCAGCACAATTCCTCACACACCTTTCAACATCCTTGTCCATGCCTGGCAATAAATTACTGGACCTTATGCCTGAATGTCCCTCATGCATAAGGTCCAGTAATTTATTGCGCAAAGAAGACGGTACTACAAGTTTATCGGCTCTTCTAACTACACCAACAACAAGATCGTAAGAGAGTTCAGCCCAAACTGTTTTATACTCAGAAAAATCAGAATCACTCCAAGAAAAATTGTTGCACGGTGATGTTAAACGTACAATTACTTCCTTCAACACAACATCATCTTGAACAGCTTGTTTCCACACTTCTAAACTAATAGCACCCTTACAAGCTTCATCAACAGTAGCAATTGACCAGTCTTCATCACGATCCACCACATTGTCATCATTGCCAATTGGAAGACGAGATAGACAATCTGCATTAACATTTTTGATACCAGGTACATATTCCATTGAAAAGTCGTATTCTTGTAACTTATAAATCCATTTAGCAATTCTAGGAGTAGCCTTCCCTGCACCCTTAGTAGAAAAAATATCAACAAGAGGTTTATGGTCGGTTCTCAACTCAAAATTGGTCCCCCAGACGTAATTCCTGAAATAATTCACACCCCAAAAACAAGCTAGAGCTTCTTTTTCTATTACCGAGTACGAAGGTTCTGCACCCTTCAATGTACGCGAAGCAAATGCTACAACCCATTCGAACTTGCCTTTGACTTGCATTAAAACCGTTCCTAGCCCATATGCACTAGCATCTACCAAAATGATTGACTTTTTGTTGGGATCAAAAGGTTTAAGTGCAACTGCATTTGCAATCTCTCTTTTTACATCATCAAAAACTGATTGACATTCAGTACTCCACAAGAATTTTGCACCCTTTTTCATTAACAATCTTAAACAAAAAACCTTAGATGCAAAGTTTGGCACAAATTTGGAATAGTACTCAGCGAGTCCTAAGAATGAACGAAGCTGACCCTTATCACATGGTGACGGGGCATTCTTGATAGCATCTAGTAGATTTTTTTTTGGTTTTACACCTTCGGCAGATAAGGTGTGTCCAAGATATTCAATTTCATTAGTAGCAAATTTACATTTCTCAGCAGCAACAGTTAACCCAGCCTTTTGAAGTTTGCATAACACATTATGCAAAATCATGTCATGTTCAATTTTATCCCCACCCCAAACAAGTACATCATCTTGAAACACTAACATGTTGGGTATACCATCAAGAACTTTGCACATGACTCTCTGAAAAACAGCTGAAGCAGAGGATAAACCAAAAGGCATTCTTAAAAACTGAAATGCCCCCTCAGGAGTGATAAAGGATGTCAGATGCCGAGACTCAGGATGTAATTTTATCTGATGGTAGGCATTAGATAAATCAGTTGACGAGAAGTATTTGGCATCTTTAACAGAAGCAACCATTTCATTGATTTTGGGTAAAGGGTAGCGATCTAACCAAATATTTTTGTTCAAATCTCTCAAATCGACACACATGCGCAATTTTCCATTAGGTTTTCGTGCCAAAACTACTGGACTAAGCCAATCAGATGCTTCGATTGGTTCAATAATATTTTGCTGACAAAGACGATCAAGTTCTACCTTGAGTTGAGATCTTAACACCAAAGGAACGTTGCGTACTTTATGGACAATAGGTACACAATCGGGTTTAAGGATTATCCGATGTTCAAATTTTTTGAGACATCCTAATTTAGAATTAAATAGGTCTGGCATTTTTTTATGCCATTCTAACGCTGCTTCATCATCTTGGGTTACTAAAACTTCATCAGAGTGTTTTTTATGCCAATTGGGAGATAATAAAACTTGATCTGGATGATTAGGATCAAGGGTGATCCCTAAATTCCATAGTTCTTTCCATCCTAGCAAGGCTCTGCCTTTTTCTACAACGTAGACAGTTCCAAGAGTGTTCCTATCTTTAAAGATGATTTCAGATGTGAAACATCCGATTACAGGTAACTTAAAGCCTAAATAACCCACAGGAGTTCTTTGTGAACAAACCAGAACTGGTTTACCACAAGTTTCCCACATGATCTTATCAATGATAGTATATAATGAACAAGAATCAGACCAGAGAAATAACTTGTGGTTATTGATAGTGACTTCACATTTAGGAGGATGAATTTCCTCAGAAATATGGTTAACTTTGTCATTCCAAATTGCCATAACTTCAATATCACTGTCACTATTGGAACAATTAGGTTCATCAATAAAATTGACAGAACTTTTCCAAGCATTAGGATTGCCCGATCTACACATTTTTGCTAAATGACCAGACTTGTTGCATTTGAAGCAAGTAAACATTTGAAGCAGGACACCACGAATTTTCAGTAGTATGCTTAGTATTACCACATCTAAAACAAAACTGTTTGTTAGAAGTAAATGTTTTGCTAGAAGATGGTTTGTTGTATGACAAGGTGCTTTTGTTATTACTGGACGAAAAACGAGGTTTAACCTTAATATCACGTTTGACATAGTATTTACTATCAAAAGTTCTTGGCTTATTAGATACAGTACATACATCACTGGAGTCTTTACTATCAAAAGATTTGCGATCAGAATTATGTATACTGTTTAATTCCTTAACATAACGAGAATTGTTCTCAACTCTCCTAGCAACAGAAATAGTTTTATGTAAAGATGGGTCTTTTAAATCTAATAATTTCTCTTGAATTTTTACATTATTAGTTCTGTTAATGAATTGATCTCTTATGATTTCTTCGTGTAAATCTTTAAATTTACAGGTAACCGCTAATCTTCTTAAAGCAGTAACATACTTTTCTACCCTCTCACCAGCCAATTGTGTTCTTGAAAAGAATTTATGTCTTTCCACTACAATACTGGTTTTCTTACCAAAATTCTCCTCCAAAGCATTCAGTGCATCAAAATATTCATCAGATGAACACAAATCAAGCTTTGAACAATCAAATACAACTTCTTCTTCACTGAGATCTTCATCTCCATCCACACATACTTTGGAAGTAACACTAGGTACACTCGGAAGTGTTTTTAATACTTTTCTACCTTCAACGCCAAGACTATGTTTAAGTAACGCTAATTTTCGTGAAGCAAGAAACACTTCTCCACCAATGGCTTCAAGGTAAGTTTCAAAAGATTCGCGCCAATCCTCACAATTCATAGGAGGCACACCAGGATCTTGTAAGAATTTTGGTGGAGCTAAAATATTATTGGTTTCCATGCTTAATAGTTTATAATGACTAATGTATAAGAAACACACAGAAGAAGAAAAAAAAAATTGTGCAGTAATATAATGTGAAATAACCTAAAAAAAATAAACTAACAAATAAAAGGTAGTCACCGTCGTCTGCGTTGAGTACAAGAAGAATACAGTTGTAAAAGCTCAGTACTGTTTGTCTATTGTGAGGAACTTAATAAAGCTCTTCTTTTTTTTTTTAGAAACACACCCCAGAATGCTTTGCAAATTACCCAGAATGCATTGCGCGAATGGAGATAGAAAATAAACGAGGAACAAAGGCTGGTGAGTCCGCTGTGTTAATCATGCAAATACATGAGCACTGGGTTGAGAAAATGTCAATCCGTTTTAATATGCGTTCATCTTAAAGCATAGTTTGTTGTTCCTGTGAACGCATTTTGTTCGACATCGTTTCCTTTTAAAACGTTTACTTAATGCGCAATATACACGCGTTGTTGGACTGGTTGCTAAGTAACGCGAAAGTAAATATAAATGGCCGCTACGTTGCGTAGCGTCACTACATCACTTCCACTTGACGCTGCTCTTCGTGTGTGACATTGAAATTTCGATCGGAGACGTGAAGAGTTCTAAAGGTAGGCTCGTGTTATTTCTCTTGTGCAAAATTCAAAAGACGCTTCTTTCAAAAGACGCAGAGAAATGCTCGATGTTTTATTTACATTTCTCTCCCTTGACTCAGATTGCAACACGATCCTCAACGAAGTGTAGATAAAATCAGCAATATAACAAAAAGGTCCGCTGCAGCATTTGAAAACAAGGGAAGAGTTCTTAAATATCGTTGTTTCCTCTATTTTTAAGCAAAACAATTGGAATTAAAAATGTCAGAGCAGCAAAACGATTGGAATTAAAATGTCGAAGTTCCTTAAATAACGTTGTTTTCTCTACTTTTAAGCAAAACGAATGAAATTAAAATGCCAGTAATTAATAAGGATCTCTTGAACTCACCGTGATTTGAAAAAAAAACAGTGTTGTTGGTTGATGAATTCTGGTTGATGAGCTCTTTCTTTGTTGTATTATTCTTGCTTGAAATATCTTGATCACTTCTGGATTATTTCACTTGGTAAAACGGATTTATAACATGAAGATTGAATTTGTTGTGATGAACGCAGAATCTTCTTTATGGTTTCCTTTTTTTTTTTTATTTGCGTGAAGATATCCTAGGGTCGAGATGGGTTGTTTCCTCCCTCGTCGCCACTTTTGTAAAGATGAAACTCAGGAAACTGGAGTAAATTTGAAGTTTATTTGTAGAGTAACAGACCCTTGATATCACTAGGTGAATATCCCAGCTCCAACTAACTTCTACATTCTAATGCATCTACAGAGGCAGAAGCCAACATTCCACTAGTATTAAAGGAGCAGTGGTGTACAATATAACATGAGAATGTAACACTACCCACCAAGCGAATTAGTACCCAGACAATCACCGTTGTGTGTGCATAAACTGGAGAGTCCTCTGACCCTGCCACAGTTTGCACCCGCTCGGTACCGGTCCTTCGACTTTGCTCGGGGGCTGCCACTGAGGGAATCCTTTCAGGAACCAATCCAAAGTGAGGTTGTAAGCGGCTGCCTCTTCCGGGGTAGGGGGTCCGTTAAGCAGGATCAACCAGTTTTCTGCGGGATAATAATCGACTCATATTCTCCCAATGAATCTCCTGCACTCCAGCCGGACATGCTGAGAAACAGGAAATGTACACCAAATCCTGTGGTTGTAGCAGGTCTTAGTTTATTTTGGCCACAGTCAGACGCGTTTCGGATACCGGAGTATCCTTTATGCTGTGTTTTCTTCTCAGTGACACTTTCACCCCCCTCACATGGTACATAGACATGGAGAAAACACTTATAGCTGATCCTGGAGTGCTCGATGAATGGAGCGCTCGTGGAACGGAAAGGCGCCAGCACCACAGTGTAATACTTGCCAGTGAAGGACAGTTTGGCGAGGATTCTCACCCTCACGGGTATGACATTTTTGACATTTTTGAACTGAGGCTGTGGAACCCACTTGGGGAGTGAACATTTGAGCCTAGTAGCATGATTTGAACTACAATTACCAGCATGCTATGGCACCCACTGGGGCGGGGCTCATCATCAAAATAAATTGGTTCTTTGAATTCCGCCTCCTTTGTTCAGCTAGTGATCAAGAGCGCAATGCTCAAAACGCGTATGGCAAAGGGAAGCCTGCTACCTGATTTGAAGCTGTGCAACCTGGGGTGAAAGTGCGGATACCTTCCGTGTGTGGCGATTCCTCTTGGGGCAATTCGTGTGTTTGATATATATATATATATATATATATATATATATATATATATATATATATATATATATATATATATATATATATATATATATATATATATATATATATATGCACACCAAACTTTTCAGTGCTAGTTGTTGTGAAACATTGATGGACTCACCCCCCGCCGGAGGCCCCCGCTGCGTGCTCAATGGTATGGGTGAAGCGAGAAATTGATTTATGTTCACCGTCTGAACCACTGCCACCGTCGTGAATTTAGGAAGTGTTTGACAGCTTCCAAACCTTGTGTATGGATAATGCTGGTGTATAAGGACACTATGTCAAGAGTGATCAAAAGGTAGTTGGCTCTACACTCTATGGTTTTAATCTTGTTCAAAAAATCTCCTGTATCTTTAATAAAAGAAGGCCGGGACATCATATGAGGCTGGAGAAAATAATGAACATATTTCGACATGGCCTCCAAGAGATTGATTCTAGCTGATAATATAGGTCATCCAGGTACTGGGGAGGTGGACTTATGGATCTTCGGAATGAAATACATGACAGTCGTCGTAGGGAAATCATTTTTAAGAAAGCGAAATTCAATTTTTTACAAAAGCCCCTTTCTTCTCCATTGAGACAGCTGACTCGTAACACTGGTTTTAACCTGGTTTAAATATTCACAGCCAACCTTACAGTAGCAATTGGAATCAATAAGATGGTGTGCCTCTAAAAGATAATCACATTTAGGCCACAAGAAAATGTTTCCCCCGTTATCAGCACTCATCACAACAATATCATTTTTCTCATGTAGTTTTTTAATCAGTCCCCAATAGCTTCTCATTCTGTATGATTATCTGCGACCTTGGGATCAAACTGATACATTGAGTTTCTTTAAGTCTTCGGTGACCATATCATTGAACACATCAACAGAGTCTTTGGGCATCATGGGATAGAATGAAGAGGCGGGACGAAATGGACTGGCAGCCGCCATTCCCATATTGATTTCTTCAGTGCCCCCTGAAATCATATCTGATTCACCACAGTCCAGACTCTCTTTTGCCAGTGAGTGTGAGGTTTGCAACCCAACAAGATCGCGAACTTGTAAACTATTATGTGGAGTTTCCTCAAAGTGGGTGACATTTGTAGTTTTGTTTAGTTGGAAAAACTTTCTTAGCTTGATCTTTCATGTAAATTTGTAAATGTCAATGCGTGACTGTTCAAAGGAAAAATTGGACTCTGGACAAAAAGACACACCCAAGGTTAACAGTTGGTTCTCTGCTTTAGTTAATGTTGTTTTGGTAAGGTTGGTAATAGTGTTGTCCTGTGTGTCTAGCGGTTCCATCTTCGCCTCCCTTTTCCGCTTTTTGATGGATTTGAGCCGTTGTCTCCGCCTACCTCTCCGGCGCTGGCTGCTGCTGTGCTCGTTGGGTTTTGAGGGTTTCTGGGATGAAGAGTGGAATGCCTGTCCATGGTAAAAAAATTGAGCTCCTCCCCTAATGTATGTTTAATTGCTATCCTATTCAGGCTATTCATCGAGGCCCCTTCCATCATCAGATTCACCACTAGTTAATGAGATTGCGTCAGAGTCCTCCTGGACAGTGCTAGTACTAGCACCATCAGTTGCGTCCTTGGGTGATAGCTGGCTGGTCAAAGTTTTATTTTTACATTGTCATAATTGTGTGAAAAGGTGAAAACCCTTCCTGCAGCATATGGCTGAGATACCCGCCACCCCCTCTCAACACAATCCCCAAAGGAGGGAAACCGGAAACAGTTCTTGAAGTTTTTGGAAGTGGGAGGGAGTGACCCTCCCGGCCGTATTTATTAAAACAAAATTTAAAAGACATTAAACAGTTTCATATTAATGTACAATTTCATTACCACATTGCGATGTTTGGCTAACCTTAACAGATTCTCTAATCCAGAGGTTCTCCTAGCCGAACTAACATCCTACAAAACATTTTCTTGAAATATTGAAATTGTACATCCTAACGTTTAAGGGCCAACGGCAAGGTCGTAACCGGTGTCAAGATCCCTAACCAGACATACCCCCCCCACTTGGGAGGGGCGACAGCACTGAGGCGTACTCAAGTGCAACTACTACCAATTTCCCTTGACTTGACGGGGGCACCTATAAACTCGACGCCAGTTAAAGGTCGTTCGAGACTCGTGTGAGGTATCTAGAAGGTATCGTAGACCTCCCCCCAACCCCACACAACTTACCGCATCTGCCGTCGCAGATGTCACTGGCCCCGGGAAATTCCCCAGGAGGGGGCTGTAACCCCTCCTACACAGGAAGGGGCCTTGACCGCCTTTCCTTTTCTTTCGGCGACCCATCCTTAGAAGGGACCGCCTCCCCGTTGAGGGGCCAAAGGCCACCTCTCCCGAGCGCTCCCATCCGTGTTGGGTGACGCCCACTCATAGGGATCTTCCAATTAGTGCTCACCGATCATGACCTTACCGCCCGACCAAAAAATAAATACGACAAATGCCACCTAAACTAAAAACAAAACATTGGCCACTATGACCGAAAAGCACATTTATAAATGGACGTTAAATCCGAATTTCTTTAATCACCAAACTTACAAAATTAGACCAGTCTTTATTACACATTCAACATCAACACGATACTAACACAACCTGTAAACGAAATAGAATTATCGATCAATTTTATTAAAACAACTGGCTGTCTTCAGGGGCTGGTGGGTGGGTCAAAATTGGCTCTTCGTTCCGTCTCGAGCTCACGGGCAGCGAGGAGGTGCAGCTTCAGAGCACAGGAACAAGAGGATGTCTTCTGGTCTTGCGTCCCTTTTTATCCATCTTCAGGGCGGGCGTAAACCCGCCCCTGCCTGCCCCGAGGGCGTGGCCGGCCGCGTCAGTGTCTAGGCCAGCCCACTCTAGGGCGGGAAAAAGCGCGCCCCGGCTACGCCACTTCGGGCATACCAGCCGAGACGCGCCTCCCGCCCAAAATGGCTTCCCGGGGGGATCGAGGCACTCTGCCATACGTTCGGGGGGACCGAGTGGTCGCCCCTTACCATATGGCTGAGATACCCGCCACCCCCTCTCAACACAATCCCCAAAGGAGGGAAACCGGAAACAGTTCTTGAAGTTTTTGGAAGTGGAAGGGAGTGACCCTCCCGGCCGTATTTATTAAAACAAAATTTAAAAGACATTAAACAGTTTCATATTAATGTACAATTTCATTACCACATTGCGATGTTTGGCTAACCTTAACAGATTCACTAATCCAGAGGTTCTCCTAGCCGAACTAACATCCTACAAAACATTTTCTTGAAATATTGAAATTGTACATCCTAACGTTTAAGGGCCAACGGCAAGGTCGTAACCGGTGTCAAGATCCCTAACCAGACATACCCCCCCCCACTTGGGAGGGGCGACAGCACTGAGGCGTACTCAAGTGCAACTACTACCAATTTCCCTTGACTTGACGGGGGCACCTATAAACTCGACGCCAGTTAAAGGTCGTTCGAGACTCGTGTGAGGTATCTAGAAGGTATCGTAGACCTCCCCCCAACCCCACACAACTTACCGCATCTGCCGTCGCAGATGTCACTGGCCCCGGGAAATTCCCCAGGAGGGGGCTGTAACCCCTCCTACACAGGAAGGGGCCTTGACCGCCTTTCCTTTTCTTTCGGCGACCCATCCTTAGAAGGGACCGCCTCCCCGTTGAGGGGCCAAAGGCCACCTCTCCCGAGCGCTCCCATCCGTGTTGGGTGACGCCCACTCATAGGGATCTTCCAATTAGTGCTCACCGATCATGACCTTACCGCCACAGGCCGGATAGTTGACCGGCTATCCGGACCCCCCACAGAACTCCTGCCTAAAGGTCATGTTTCAACGTTTTCAACCATGCTAAGAAGTCTCCTATGAGTAACTCATTCCCCACCCGAGACAAATGCACACCATCCCCCAAATACATACTGTCATCATTAATACAACCATGAGAAATAGAATGCAATGTCCTGGAACGGAACAACCTACTCACTTTGTTGTTAAGCTTTCTAACAGAATGATTCAAAGCAGGAATAGAAATAGCCCCCCGCCACACCTTTCGTGGAATCAAATGGGACCACGCAATTGTGCACCCCGGAACTCTCCTCGCCAACCAACTTACAGTGGAAAGCATCGCCTCCAGGAGAAGTCGTCTACCGGTGGTGACCAAATCATTGCCCCCTACATGTACTATAACTATAGACGGCGGTGACCTCGTCCGCCCTAACAAACCCTCGAAAAATGATTGAAACTGGTCAATACAGAGACCGCCTCTTCCGTAGAAGGACACCCTGTACCCGTATTCCCCAGCTACGTGAATCATGTCACCTGCTTTGAATACGTCTGCGGCGCGCCTCACGTGTGAGTGGCCCACGACCCACACCTCCTTTTTCACAGTCGGTGATGTCTGACCGCTGGCCCGGTGTTGGGTCGACTGCATAGTCCGCCCCGCCTCGTAGGCTTGCGCAACTGAAAACCAAAGAAAAACAAGAAGCGTGAGTACATTATGACAGCTTCACAACATGTGCAACCGCACATATCTCTTATAACAATTAGAGGACCAACGCCCCACTCGTTTCACTTGTTCTACATTGAGACCCCTGGCTGTAGCTTCTGTAGCAGCCCCTATACGAAAGGAATGGGTCCCAAATTCGCCCGGGTTCAAGCCCGCAGCGGCAATTGACATCGCAAGCACCCGCTGAAACTGAAATTTCGTCAGTGGGGTGGCGTCCGCGTGTCTCAACAACGTCCCCCCCCATGATGCCACCCTTCGTGCTAGGTAGTCCTCTAAACACTTTACCGGACACATGGAGGACCCGGGAATCCTGCGTATGATTATGCAGTCACCCATCCCATCTTGATCGGTCTTGGACCTGACAAAGGAGACAGTCATCGTCTCTCCCCTGATCTGAACGTGTTCCTGGCACAAACCCCTCGCCACATCTAGTTTGTTCCTTGCTACCAGTTCGCTCACCCTCATTGCCCCGTGAAATGCAAGCGTAAAAGCGGCTCGGAACAATGTCGTCTCAAACTGAGATGAGCATGTGGCAGGGAGTGTGGCCAACAACTGGGCCAACCTATCCAAACCTATCGGGCGCCTCTCGTCTACTCTGCGACCCTCAAGGCGTTGCCACCCTCGTAGCGCTTTCTGTACCACGAAAGACGCTGTCGGGTCCTGGATATTATGAGCCCTGGCAACAAAGGAAATGGCAGCACGATGCCTCTGGGCCGTAGCCACCGACTTCCCAGCCCTACGCAAGGACATCAGAAAATGCACCACCCATTCCTCGTGGCCCCAAAGCCCCTCTCTATCAGTCCCCAAAAAGGCTAAATAGGCCCGAAACGCCCCTTCGTATGCCTTCCTCGTCCTTGGTGCTAGACTCTCTCCCACGAGGTGACGAAGTTCGGGGCACCGAGAGACCAGAGAGCTTCGGGAAAGGGTGCCGGCTCTGGGTCCGCTGAGGGGAGGAAACCCGAGAAAGCCTGCATTTGAAAACGAGACAGTGCGTCAGCCGCCTGATTCATCACCCCTGGGACATGCTTTGCTCTGAATAGCACGTTCAATTGCATACATAGTAAAACAATTTCCTTGAGCAGTCTTAAAATCAATTTACAACGTGCTGCCTGACTATTGATACACTCGACCACGGTCATATTGTCAGACCAAAATATGACAGAGTGATCTTTGAACCCATCGGGCCATGTTCTCAAGGCCACCAAGATGGGAAACAGTTCCAGGAAAGCAATATTACTCGTCAGACCATTCTCATGCCACCATGTCGGCCATTTTTGTGCCGACCATTTTGTGCCGAAGATGGCGCCAAAACCTATGCTTCCTGCTGAATCTGTCCATAGACCCAGCTCTTCAGAGGACACGGCTGGTTTATTCCAGACGATTCGACCATTGAAGTCCGCCAGAAATGCTAACCAAATACGCATGTCCTGGCGGACCTCAGCCGATAGTCTCGTGCGATGATGACCCTCTTTTAGGCCGACCATCGCTTGGGCAATTGAACGGGAAAAGGGGCGGGCCATTGGAATTACCCTCAGGGCAAAATTCAACTGTCCCACCAACTGCTGTAATTGTTGCAGCGTAACTTTCGATGCATTTATACACACTTGCAGTGCAGCCCTGAACTTCAACACTTTGTCAGCTGGCAAACGGAAACAACCCTCACTGGAGTCCAACTCGATCCCCAGAAACTCGAGGCAAGTCGTAGGACCCACTGTTTTACCCGGCGCCAATGGCACACCAAACTGTTTCATTAACACACAAAATTCGGCCAAGGCCCGGCCACATTCAAGATCCCCGGCTGCCCCAAGAAACAAAAAATCATCAAGGTAGTGCATTACATATTGGAAACCCGTTTTCTTTGTGAAGACCCATTGTAGAAAACTGCTGAATTTCTCGAAATAGGCACAGGATATAGAGCACCCCATTGGCATACACCTATCCATGTAATAACAACCCTGAAACATGAATCCCAGGAGACGCTGGTCGTCTGGGTGTACCGGGAGCAATCGGAACGCTGACTCGATATCTGACTTCGCCATCAGCACCCCGGGCCCCAGGCGATTCAAAATGGCTACGGCCTCATCGAAGGATGCGTACCGCACCGAACACACTTCTGGATCGATTGCATCATTTACAGAAAGACCTCGTGGAGCTGACAAATTATGAATCAGTCGGAACTCACCTGGGTCTTTCTTGGGGACTACCCCTAAGGGAGAACAAACAAAATTCTGAACCGGGGGTACACTAAACGGGCCGGCGACCCGACCTCGTGCAACCTCTTTACGGATCTTATCCTGTACTACGGGCGTATGCTGCAGGACGGAAAGTTGATTTTTGCACTTCTCCACACCCTGAAAGTCCCCTACCGGGATGCGGAAACCATACGAAAAACCGTTCCGCAGCACCCCAGCAGAAGTACGATCCGGGTATTCACTGAGCCAAGGAATCATCGCCAGGGTATCAATCGGGGTAGGTAAAGGCGCCCCTCGGACTATATTAGACCTGTTTGGCGCCTCCTCTCCCCCCATTATCACCCGTTCTGGCTCTGCACGAGGACTCAGGATGGGACGACCCGCAACCACTACATTCATGTTTGAATTTACACGATCCCTGGGGTCTAGTACATTTACCTCTGTTGAAATTAAAGCAGAAACCCCTTTTTCCAGTATTGCCGGCAGGTTTCGAGTAATCGTCGGCACCCGTACCTGATCGAAAGGGCGTCCCCGCATATTGCCGGGAGGATTCGCCAACATTACTTCCTACCAACGGCATTTTTAACATTCCTGTCTCCTTCATTTTATCCCAAGTCAAAGAATCATAACAATCCCAGGTTAAACTTTTATTATGCTCCTTTGCCTTTCTGAAAAGATTATCGTAACAGAACCAATGGTTACCCTGGTGCGATGTCGAGTACCCCATGATTCGTGATTGATAGATTGGAAACTCGGAAAGCAACTCAGGCCTACGTTCCCCCAAGATTGACGTAAAAATTCCCCAAGCATTGCCCCAATTGCCAATATTCTCATTCACTTTAAAGGCGGCCATTTTTGCGCGCCAAACACTCGGATGCATGAGATCCTTCTGACTCTTAACATGCTCTACCTCATAATGATCAACAAGCAATGAGAAAATGTTCACATACTCCCCCGCCCAAATCTTTTCCTTAATTGCCAAAGGAACATGTTGACCCAACTTTTCTCTCCGAGAGGGTGTTGACTCATCCCTCGCAATCGGCAATGGCCGCTTACCTGCACCTGACGCTGCCTCTGTGGTCGCAATCGTCCCTGGTGTCTTGTCCACTACTGCAGCCGGCACGGACACCTTGGCTGCTTCCCGTTTCTCACGCAATTGCTTTATCAGCGCCTGCGCGTCGACAGCCGTGGCGCCCTCGTTACCTTTACCCAACCACGCTGCCAATTGTGCTGCCAGCTCGGGCGGCATATCATCCTCGGACACGGGGGTGACCACAACGGGAATCGGATTCCCCTCCTCCGGCACGGGAGTTGGTGCCTCGAGCGGGGCACTGGGACCCGGGATGTCTTCTCCCGCTGCTCCCCTCCTGGGCCTCTTGTTTTTCCCTCCCGGGGCTGCTCCCGCCAAAGGACGTTTTGGCCCCCCTTCCTCGTTCTTATCCACCCGCTTCTTTAGTTCGGACATCTCCTTCATGAGAACACGCAGCATCTGTTCAGTAGTCATGCGTTTTCCCACCTTCTTCGGCATTCTCCAACAAAGTAACTGTAAAACAAACAAGAACGATTAAAACGCTCAAAATTGGCTCTTCGTTCCGTCTCGAGCTCACGGGCAGCGAGGAGGTGCAGCTTCAGAGCACAGGAACAAGAGGATGTCTTCTGGTCTTGCGTCCCTTTTTATCCATCTTCAGGGCGGGCGTAAACCCGCCCCTGCCTGCCCCGAGGGCGTGGCCGGCCGCGTCAGTGTCTAGGCCAGCCCACTCTAGGGCGGGAAAAAGCGCGCCCCGGCTACGCCACTTCGGGCATACCAGCCGAGACGCGCCTCCCGCCCAAAATGGCTTCCCGGGGGGATCGAGGCACTCTGCCATACGTTCGGGGGGACCGAGTGGTCGCCCCTTACCATAATCATCGCGATCTCTGGCGAATTTGAAAATTTTGCGAGTCTTGATAGTTTCCTTGTGCTGTTTTAGTCTAGCCACAATATTCTTTCGTCCCTTGGCAATCAGATCCTTTTGGTCACGAGCCTTAGGAGTGCAATTCAATTAATCTATTTCTTTGATGATTCTGTCTTTATCAATGACTAGCAGCCCGTCCCGACGTTGTCCGGGTATGAATTGCTGCCGGCCAGTAGTATATTGTTTTGTAGGATTTCGTTTTGATAGCATTTCTTATCTGTGACAGGCCAGTGAAATGCTCTGATTCAAAGTGCACTGCTGATGCACTTAGGAGTGCGTGTTCAGTAGTGTGTGAACTCGAGTTTCCCTACTTTATTTTTCCTTGCAATGTTATATAGCGCGAACTCGACAGCATGGCATGAGCACAATTTACATTACAGAAGAACACATTCATTTGTGGTAGGCACGGGGAGACAAAGCGGTTTGCCTGGAATCACAGGATGTTGAGCTGATGCCGAGATTCGAGCGTAGCTCCCCAGCTCTAAAGTTTGCAGTTCTAGAACTTGTGGCGGGAGGTGTGTCTAAAAGTGTATGTCGGTGCTGGCCATCAATGAGCGAGATCCAGTGCATTTTTCAAATGGGTGGTGAAAAAATATGAGTATGTTGCTGGAGATGTGGGCCGCCGTGCCACCAATGTGCTTACCGGGGGAGGGTAAGCACCCTTTATTCCGCAACTTTCTTTCCACATACCATCAGTCTGCATACTTTCATTACGAAAGTACCATGACTCCGCAATGGACATTATAAGGCATGGCATTACATTTTATATACTTTTACCACGCACACATTTGCAACGAAATTCGTTGTAAATGCATGATTGGTAAAAGCACGTTTTTTTATGTTTGGATAAGGTAAGTATGGGTATAGGGGTATATGTTTTGGGGTAATGAGGTATATGTTTTGGGGTGTTTGGGTATTTTAAGGGTTCAGATATAGTTTTGGGTTATGTGGTACAGGGGTAGTTTTATGGTTTAGGGATAGGTATGGGCTTTGGGGTACAGGGGTCTTTTTAGGGTTCAGGGCTTGGTTTGGGTTTTGGGGTATAGGGGTATTTTTAGGGTTCAGGGGTAGGTTTGGGTTTTGGGGTACAGAGGTATTTTAAGGGTTCAGGGCTAGGTTTGGGTTTTGGGGTACAGGGGTATTTTTAGGGTTCAGGGCTAGGTTTGGGTTTTGTGGTACGGGGGTATTTTAGGGTTCAGGGGTTGGTTTGGGTTTTGGGGTACAGGGTTATTTTTAGGGTTCAGGGCTATGTTTGGGGTACAGGGGTATTTTTAGGGTTCACAGGTAGGTGTGGGTTTTGGGGTATAGGGGTATTTTTAGGGTTCAGGGGTAGGTTTGGGTTTTGGGGTACAGGGGTATTTTAAGGGTTCAGGGCTAGGTTTGGGTTTTGGGGTACAGGGGTATTTTTAGGGTCCAGGGCTAGGTTTGAGTTTTGAGGTACAGGGGTACAGGGGTATTGTTAGGGTTCAGGGGTAGGTTTGGGTTTTGAGGCACAGGAGTATTTATAGGGTTCAGGGCTAGGTTCGGGTTTTGAGGTACAGGGGTATTTTTAGGGTTTAGGGATAGGTTTGCGTTTTGGGGTACAGGGTATATTTATAGGGTTAAGATGGGTTAGTGTTTAAGGGTGTTGGGGTATTTTAAGGAGTAAGGGTGGGTTATGAATATGGGGTGCAGGGGTATTTAAAGGGAGCAGGGTGGAATTCGTTTTTAGGGTGTAATGGGTAATAAAATAAAAAATTAAATAAAAATAATATAAATAATGCAATTTAAAAGAATAAATGTTTTAATTAAATAAAAAAATGTGTATATATATATATTCACTGAAAAAACGATAGGTTATAGACCATATATAGTTAGGAATTTGCATTTACAAAACCTTGAAAATTCACTGAAAAAACCATTGGTTATAGACCATATATAGTTAGGGATTAGCATTTACAAATCCTTATTTTACTCGCATAAAACCATTGAAATTCGCTTATATAGTTAGTTGCGCTAACTATATATCGCGCACCCGCAATCCACTGCTGATGATGTCACATATTACATCATTCATGACATGGTCAGTGACATCACTGATGACATCACTGATGACATCTCAAATGACATCACTGATGACATCACTGATGACATCTCAAATGATATCACTGATGACATCACTGATGACATCTCATTTGACATTACTGATCACATCACTGATGATATCACTTATGTGATAATACAATGAACATCTTCAGACTTTAATATAACCTTAGATACAATCAGTGTAAACAGACACTCACAGACTGTCACTTATCCATGGAGTTACTCACACACCTAGTCAGTCATGCAAAGAATCAATCACACCTCCATTTTCTCAACTATGCAGTTATACACACCTTATTTATTCAAACATATACTAACACATATTTACTCTCTTATACAATCCCTGATACATGTTCACAATGATCCATACAGCCACTCACACATTCACTGGCTCTTATGCACAGTTATTTATATATGTCAACTCTCACATGTACTGTGTTTTACATATGTACTTACTTTGACATGTAGCACTGAGATATCCATTCACTCACCAATACACTCATGCACAGTCAACCGCCCATACAGCTGTTTCCACATGCACTTTTGAACCCATACATATAGTGAATCAACTACTCACACATCTATGCACAGAGTCACACACCTCCCAGCCACCCACACACACACTCAGTCTCCCATACAAATACTTGGGCAACCAATCAATAACCCATATAGTTACTCATATAGCTACTGATCAACACATGCAGCAGTTTACAGAACAACAGACATAATGATACACAAATTAAGACAGTTTAGTCACTAACCCATGCACTCAGTAAGACGCATTAAATCACTCACTCATACAGTCAGTCATGCACCTACTAAATCCTTCATCCAGACACTTATACATCCACTCATTCTTCAATATGTAAGACATATTTTAACTTTACAGAAACATAAAGTCACTGGGTGATGTCATCAGTGATGTCATTTGAGATGTCATCAGTGATGTCACTAACCATGTCATGAATGATGTAATATGCCATGTCATGAATGATGTAATATGTGGATTGCGGGTGCGCGATATATAGTTAGCGCAACTAACTATATATGCGAATTTCAATGGTTTTATGCGAGTAAAATAAGGTTTTGTAAATGCTAATTCCTAACTATATATGGTCTATAACCTATGGTTTTTTCAGTGAATTTTTATACATATATACATATATATATATATATATATATATATATATATATATATATATATATATATATATATATATATATATATATATATACTATTAATTCCGTGGACACTAACTCACCTCTTGATAACTCCTGGGCACTGATGAGGCTACACAGCCAAAATGCTGCATTCGTCCCTTTGTGCCGAATCTGAAATTAAAAGACTCCGAAGTGTTCCTCTGTTGTGGCCTCCACCTTTCTTTTGAGGGGTCTTGCCATATATATATATCTATATATATATGGCAAGACCCCTCAAAAGAAAGGTGGAGGCCACAACAGAGGAACACTTCCGAGTCTTTTAATTTCAGATTCGGCACAAAGGGACGAATGCAGCATTTTGGCTGTGTAGCCTCATCAGTGCCCAGGAGTTATCAAGAGGTGAGTTAGTGTCCACGGAATTAATAGTCCTTCCCCACCTAAGCAAAGGTGGTTTACTCCGCTCATGATGATGATCTGTGTCACCTGCAGCCGTTCCTAGGTGGTTACTGCAATTCCCAGCATGCAATGGTTTGCCGGGAAAGGGCCGTCAAATAATGGCGCAAACAGCGGGGAGTAGTGTAACATTGCACCAAAGTCCTGTAATGCCGGTAGAAACATTGAGGCTCCTTGGGTCCCCTAGCTGCACCACCTCCGGTAGCAGGTACGAAATCCACAGGGGGCAAGTGCGAGATCACTCCTCACCCGAGGCAGAGTGCAATGACTCTGACGCCGCTTCCATTCCTGCTGCGACCGAAGGCAGGCCTGGTCCTTCCGATACCTCGGAAATTAAAAGTACTTTCACCGGAGCAAAGCACGCCAGTTATGACCAGACCACTTTTGTGCAGGGGTCTCCATAGCACGCCGCTGGCTGGCGTGACAAAATGTGTCAAGAACCCCCTCAAAAGAAAGGTGGAGGCCACAACAGAGGGACACTTTGGAGTCTTTAATTTCAGATCCGGCACAAAAGGGCGAATGCAGCATTTCGGCTGTGTAGCCTCATCAGTGCCCAGGAGTTATCAGGAGGTGAGTTAGTGTCCACGGAATTAATAGTCCTGCCCCACCTAAGCAAAGGTAGTTTGCTCCACCCATGATGATGATCTGTGGAACCTGCAGCCGTTCCTAGGTGGTTACTGGACTGCAGTTCCCAGCATGCAATGGTTTGCCGGGAAAGGGCCGCCAAATAATGGCGCAAGCAGCGGGGAGTCATGTAACATTGCACCAATGTCCAGTAATGCCAGTAGAAACATCGAGGTTCCTTGGGTCCCTTAGCTGCACCACCTCCGCTAACAGGTACGAAATCCACGGGGGCAAGTGCGTGATCGCTCCTCTCCCGAGGCAGAGTCCAATGACTCTGACGCCGCTTCCATTCCTCCCGTGACTGAAGGCGGGCCTGGTCCTTCCGATACCTCAGAAATGAAAAGTACTTTCGCGGGAGCAAAGCAGGCCAGTGATGACCAGACCACTTGTGTGCAGGGGTCTCCATAGCACGCCGCTGGCTGGCGTGACAAAATGCGGCAAGAACCCCCTAAAAAGAAAGGTGGAGGCCACAACAGGGGAACACTTCGGAGTTTGGGCTCCCTCTTTATTATATTAGTATATATATATATATATATATATATATATATATATATATATATATATATATATATATATATATATATATATATATATATATATATATATATATATATATATACATATATACATATGATTTCTATTAAATACGTTTTCCCTGTTACCCATTGTGGTTCTACTTTTGTGAAGGCTCCATTGGATTGCTGGTTGCGAGGTTTTGCGAGGTCCCGACCGTTGGTTCCTGTACCTTTAGGAACCTGGACTGTTTACTTCATATATATATATATATACATATCTATATATACATATATATATATATATATATATATATATATATATATATATATATATATATATATATATATATATATATATATATATATATATATATATATATCAATCAAAGACAAAACTCCAACCACTTCCACCAAAGCCTCGGCGGAGAAGAAGGAGAAGCGAACCACTTCTTTGTAGGCAAGATGTTATTTATTCAACCTTATCAGCAGCGAACAACAGATGACGCGTTTCGGGCCCGTGAGTGCTTTTTTACCGTAGGATGGAAGTCCATAGTTACAGAATCTGGAGCGAGTATTGATTTGTGGGAGCACCCCCACAGTGGAAAGCACCTGTCTGCGAGTGCCCTCCCCGTGTTTTTTTGGAGTGAGATTTGAATTTGGCGGAGCACCGACCGAGAGAAGCTTAAACTGTACGAAACCTGGTGGTGTCGGAAGAAGTACCGATCCGAATCAAGACACGGCAGAGAATCCCGGTAGGACACCGGCTGGCGTACCAACTTATTTCTGTGACTGCTTCACTCGGACAAGGCGAGGGGGAGGAGATACGTAAATTTCAAGCATTGAGCTACAGAAAGTTTACGAAACATGTTCTGTGAATCGGAGCCCCGGGACGCGGCCTCAAACATGTTTAAAAGCAAAGAAGAAAGAGGGGCCATCCACAAGCCCAAAGTGGACCCATTAAAACGACTGTTATCACTAAATGTATCGTGCTCGAACGGCTGTACAAACGCGAAATAAGGATATAGTGGGAGGGGACCTCCCTCCAAAAGTACATTGAAGTCAACAGGGTCCCGAGAGGCCTAAGAATCTACACTGTGCCTGCTTACGAGTCCCCAGACCGATTACTACTGGACGAATGGGCAGAACATACTGCAGCATCCTGTGAAGGTAGTCTGCGAATTTTGAAAAAGTTCGCATGGAGCGACCGTGAAAAGGCACTTAAAAACATTGAAACTTTGGAGGAAGAACTAAAGAAGAAGGAGGATCAAGTGAAGATTGGGGAGTATAGAGATCAAATGAAGAAGCGTCTTAAAACTTATGAGGAGAAGATCAAATCACGAAAACAAAGTAAATTCGATCGTGATGAAGCCGATTATGCCCAGGGGAGGGTTTTAACCTTCATAAGAAAATATGACACCCCACGGAAGGAGTTACTGAATAAGAGTAAGACTGTGACCCAAACAACAACTGGAACAGCGGAGGCTCCAGTCACCTCGGAGTCAGAGGTAACCGAAAATGAATCATCGGAAGAGTAAGGTGCGGGAACCTTAAGATCAGGACGTTTCCGTACTCCTTTTCGCGAGGATTTCAAACTGATCCGCCAATCTTGGCAGAAAGGGGGTGTGGGCAAACCTCCGGAAAAAGCGGGAAGAGGAAAACAAGGATGGGGCAGAGGGCTGTAAGAAACAATGTCTCCCCACCAGCAACAAGAAGCAAGAAGATTTACAACAAGAAACGGTAATGATGGAGGAGAATCTTACCATAGTCAACCTGACGGACAAACAACTGACGAGCACTTAGGAGTCGGTACTCAAGCTTGGATTGACTTTCTGTCCCCAGAAAACGATGGAATTCACACAAACGCGGATTGATTTATTCAAATTTACGCGTAAATTAAAACTTCATTAGTACTATAAGACTAGACCGCAAATTGGCAAATCTATCAAGAAGGGTGTCACTGCACCTGTTACTGATCTCCTGGCTGTGAAAGATCTGGAAACGATTGTGATCCTGGAGGAATTAAGAACTGAAGAAGATCTGACATCCTTAAGCAGAACTCAACAGCTGGCTGTGACTAATACCGAACAATTGGGTGGACTCACGTCCTTCAAACCATGATCTAAATTCCATCCGCAGATGGCAGTGGATGCCATAGATATCTTTGCGGAAGCGGTGGTGAGAGATTTAACCCAATTCAGACGAAAACAAAAATATCGGAGTTCTCCAGATGGGAATTTCACGGAGAAACAACAACAAGCTCTGATTGATTTGAGTAATGATGAGGGTGTCGTCTACAAGCCTGCGGACAAAGGCGGCAATATTGTCATTCAAACAAAGCAAAATTATGACAATGAAGCATTTCGTCAATTAAATAACCAGGACACATATATGGCGATCACCATCAATGATTACCAACAAAGCACTGTGGATTACCATGCGGTGTTATCCAGATGGCACAACAAAGGACTTCTGGATACTGATGAGTTCCTATTTTTGAAAAGCTTAAATCCTACAATACCCACATTTTATCACCTACCCAAGGTGCATAAAAATAAGACCATGCCCCCTGGAAGGCCAATTGTGGCATCTCAAGGCAGTCTAACTGAAAACCTGTCCATCTATGTGGATTTCTTCTTGATACAACACGTGAAGACCCTGAAATCTTACATCAGTGATACCACAGACTTGTTGGACAAATTGTCTACATTAAAGTGGGAAGATGGATACACTATGATGGTGTTGGATATAACTAGCGTATATACATCCATTCAACACAAAGATGGTCTTTTAGCCACTAAATACTTCTTGGACAAAGGTCCATTGAAGTATACACAACATAGCTCGATGGTTCTGGAGTTTGTTGAATTTTGTTTGGCTAATAATATTTTCCTATTTCAGAAACAACTGCATAGGCAGCTGTCTGGGACAGCGATGGGCACCTGCTTCGCCCCCAGCTACGGGAACTGGTTCGTTGGCTGGTGGGAGGAGCAGGTGGCCTGGGGGGAGGTCAACAAAGAGTGGACTGAGCAGAATGTGGGGAGGTATCGTTTCATCGACGACTTGTTTGTCGTATGGAATGGACCGCCAGAGAGGGCTAAAGAATTCATTGACGTCCTAAAAAGGAACAAACTCAATCTGGAATTCTCTGGTGAAATAAGTGAGACCTCTGTGAACTATTTGGATATTAATATCTATATAGAATCAGGGGAATTGAAAACCAGATTGTACCGCAAGCCGACGGCAGGCAATTCTATATTGCAAGCGTCGAGCAGCCATCCCTTTAATCTTATAAGAAGCATCCCCTATGGGGAACTCCTTAGGATTAAACGTAATTGCACAGAAGAGAAAGAGTTCCAAAGTGCAGCTAAAACAAGTTTGCAACATTTTCAGGCACGTGGCTACAGCCACGAGATTTTGAATAGCGCTTTCGAAAGAGCTAATAAACTGAAAAGAGAAAGCCTTTTAAAGACTAAAGACAGGAGGATACAAGAATCAAAAAATGGGGGGAAATTTCGCCTTATAACTACATTTTCTAAAAATGTCACCCAATTAAAAAAGATCTTGAAAAGGAGTTGGCATATATTGCAAACCGATGAGGTGTTGAACGTGGACCTCCCTTCCAATCCTTTAATTACCTTCAGGAAGGCGAGATCATTAAAAAATGATCTTGTACACAGTTACATAGCTGAAACCCCTAAATCAGCTTTTAGACCCCTGCAGGGATTCTTCCCGTGTGGGAAATGTAAAGCCTTTAAAATCAGCAAGCGAGTCCTGACCTATGAAATTCCCAATATAGGAATCCATAGAAAGTTCAGAAGGTTCCTTACATGCACCACCCCTTACAGTGTCTACTGTTTAACCTGCCCGTGTGGGCTGCGTTAAGTGGGAAGCGTGATCAATCCCATGAAGATGAGAATACTAGAGCACATGCGGGCGATTGCTAAAGGAGATGAAGCATACCCTGTTGCACGTCATTTTGTTAAAGTACATCAACGCAACAGGGATTTGCTCAGTTATTTTGGGCTTGATCCTGTCCCTAGCAATCCTAGAGGGGGGGATAGATTGCTCCGGCTCCGCAGATTGGAGTCAAGATATATTATTGACATGCATACTAAGCATCCCTTGGGTTTGAATAGCAGTGAAGAACTTGCAATACACCTGGGAGAATAACTGTACTAGATCCAATTCTACTGTTGAGGCTATATATACAGTCTGGATGTGCTAAGTGAAGTGACCTATATGATCCAGGAATGTTAACCTATTGATCGGCACTTTCGAGTCCTGCCTGATTTCTGATATGTATAAATGTATATATGTAAATGGAAACCTTTATCTCTATTTTCTCCATACTAATCTTCCGGGTTTCCCTCTTTCTTGGGTGGTTCTGACATTCTTTTCCGTCTTTCTTCTTGGATGTATATAACTGTATATACGATGTATTGGTGGTCTAGATTAGACACAGGACTTGTGCTTTTATTGCATGCCCATACAGGGCAGGATTTGTTTGCTTTGCTTTGATTTTCATAGCTTTGATTTTCATTGCTTAGATTGTATATACAATTGTTATGGAACGCCGTGTATATAATGTATATATATTATATTGAGCCCATCTATGGGCATTATCAACTGCACATCTTTCCGATGAATGGGATTAATTGATTTGAATGTTCAAAGATGGCCCTCCATCTGTAGTGACTCTTTGTCTTCTGAGTCCTTCTTTGATTGCGATAACTTGCATATGAGGAAAACTGTCTAAGATGGCGCTTCGGTAAACATAGATGAAGGTTTTTCACCGAAACGCGTCTGTTGATGTAGTGTCTGTTTGCTGGTGAATAATAAATAACCCAAACGACCCCCCCGTGAGTGCTTTTTTACCGTAGGATGGAAGTCCATAGTTACGGAATCTGGAGCGAGTATTGATTTGTGGGAGCACCCCCACAGTGGAAAGCACCCGTCTGCGAGTGTCCTGCCCAGGTGTTTTTGGAGCGAGATATATAATGGTGGGAACATAAGTCCCTTAATAAATATGCGGAAGTAGATCGAGTTCCACGTGGGCTAAGAATTCTTCTGGCACCAAGTTTTGATAAGCCCAATCCGGCAATGTTAAAGGAGTGGGGTCACACGAATTTAGAATCGTCAATGAAACTTGTTCACTTACTAGCCAAATATGCTGCCATAGATCGTGCAGAAATTCTGGAGGACATTAAACAGATTGAGGCTGAAATTGAAAAACAGACCGACGCAGCTGAAATCAAAAAACTAACTGAGCAGATGAATGATCGGCTATTTAAACATGAAGAAAAAATCAAACAGCGTAAGGCTCATAAGTTTACCCGCGATAAAGATGATTATAACAATGGCCAGATCTTCACATTTTCTAGAAAATATAACAGTGCTCAAAGGCAAGCCTATAGTAATAAGACACACACTAATGTTCCATCTGCTATCAATCACGCAGGTGACGCTAATACCAGTGAGCAAATCAACTTAAACAAAAATGAAGATGATGATAATGTGTTGACTTTTGACTCTGCCTCTACTGCGAGTGGGTCTAGTTTTGATGCCTCAATGCACAATGTACAAAAACCTGTTTTTTTAAACTTAGAACAGGAGATGGATTTTATCGTGGACCAGCGCTTACAGACATTGCGACCGAAACAGCGAGGGCAATCAAAAAACACAAGGGCAACAAACACAGGAGAGAAAGGAGGCGAAAACAAAAACATAAGACAAGAAATAAAGAAGAAAACATGGAGGGGCAGGCGACAATAGATAACTCTATAATCAATCTTTCAACTATTACGCTTAGTAAAGCTGAAGAACAGTTGTTGTCTCTGGGCCTTAATTTTTGCCCTGTTCAAAACTTTAATTACAGTACAACAAGGATTGATATTTATTGTTTTATTCGCAAGTTAAAACTGAAAAAACATTTTGCTTTGAAAAACAATGCTGATCTCACCGCTTTGCCTCCCTTTAGTGATTTGGCTATTCAATCTACAGACCAAGTCAATGACTTACATGCTTCAGACCTGCATATGTTTCTAGATGCCTCAGACCTTTCTAAAACTCTAACAGACACTATAGAAATAGACCCTGACATATCCACTCAGATCAGGTTGGGAAAAATTGGTGTTACACAAAAGGGTGCTGGACTTAGTCCTTTCAAGAGCAAATCTACATTTACACCGCTGATGCCAAAAGGCAGCATCAAAGTATTTCATGACTGTGTAACTAAAGACTTGGAAGAATTATATCTCAAAACAAAGAACAAAAAAAGTAAGAAATGTTCTAATATTAAACGTCAATATGTCAACTTAATGAAAAAGTTACGCGAAAATCATGAAATCGTGATTAAGAATTCAGATAAGGGTGGTAACCTTATAATTTGGCCTAAAACCGAGTACATAACAGAAGCTAATAGGCAGCTAAATGACCAACACTGTTATATAAAGTCCAACAATAGAGAATATACGAATGCTAAAACAACTTTGAACAAATTGCTTGGGCAGTGGAGAAGAGAGGGCTTAATTTCCTTTGAAGAGCACAAGTTTATGAATGTTGAGTTTCCTGTCCTCCCCTCCCTATACCTCATTCCCAAAATCCATAAAGGTATTAGCCCTGTGCCTGGCAGGCCAATAATTTCTGCCATTAAAAGCATGGGCGAAAAAGTGGGGGAATATGTTGATTTTTTCCTGCAGGACTTTGTTAAACAATTGCAGAGTTTTGTTAGAGACACCAGCAATTTCTTATTTAAAATAAGGAATTTGCCATGTACTCCCAACATGTTGCTAATTACACTTGATGTGGAATCGCTCTATACGAGCATTGACCACATCCAAGGACTAGCAGCAGTTAAATACTTTCTGGCCAAACGTCCCATCATGTACTATGAACACAATAAAGTTATTGTGCAGTTAATTGAATGGTGCTTGCACAGTAATTATTTTCTCTTTGGAAAAGAAATATTCAGACAATTGAGAGGTGTGGCTATGGGGGCCTGTTTCTCCCCCAGCTATGCGTGTCTTCACATAGGCTGGTGGGAGGAACAGGTCCTCCCCAATAGCCACACAAAATATATGCAGGAAAACGTGAAATGTTATCTCAGATATATTGACGACGTTTTTATTCTTTGGGATGGAAGTGCTCAATTGGCATCTGATTTCATCAGCGAGATAAATAAGAACTCTCTCAATCTGAATTTCACTGCTCATATCCATGCTACACGTATGCAGTTTCTGGATGTAGAAATGTATGTTGCTAATTCTGTGATTCACACTACGTTACACAGAAAACCCACTGCGGATAACACCATTTTGCATGCTAGCAGCATGCATCCAAGACACACTATCTCTAGTATACCTTATGGTGAAATCTTAAGGCTGAAGAGAATCTGCAGTACCACTTCTGATTTTGAATCTTGTTTAAAGGATATGATTGTTCGTTTAAAAGCCAGTGGATATACTGATACCATGTTGAAATCTGCCATTGAAAAATCTAAGACTAGAACTAGGGACAGTCTTTTTAAGGACATTACGCCTCAGGTTGTGACCCAAACCGTTCCTTATGCTGACTGTCTACGCCTGATAACTGCCTTTAGCTGTCAAGATAGGCAGTTAAAAGCCATCTTGAAGAAAAACTGGCCTATACTATTAAGTGACACTATTTTGGGATCAAAGCTTCCCCTCACTCCAGTAGTTCCTTTTAGGAGGGCTTACAATATGGGATCCACCTTGGACAAGGCTCCCCAGAACTTAAGCAAAAACCTTCCTGGTTTCCATCTGCAAGAGGTTTTCGCAAATGCTCCACTTGTCGGGCCTGCAAGTTTGGGATAAATATGACCCATTTTTCTACCCCATTCTGTCAGAAAAGTACACCCATTAAGCGTAATTACAACTGTAAAACCGATCACCCTGTATATGTCCTGATGTGCACCTGTGGACTGAATTACATTGGCAGTACCAGGCTGCAGGTGCATGTCAGGATATTGCAACACCTAAGAGCTATTGTACATAGTGATCCAGCTTACCCCGTTGCCCGACATTTCAAGTCAGTACATAATAAAGACTTGACTTGTCTAAAATATTATGTAATTGGAGCTATTCCTCAACTTAGAAGAGGTGGAGACCGTGATCTCAAACTAAGGCAGTTGGAAACAAAAATGATTTTAGAGTTTGACAGTCGCTGGCCTAATGGGTTAAATAACACGGATGAGATGCATCACTATTTATAACACATATTTTTCTAATTAGTGAATGACATATCTGTATACTCATCTTGTTTTTAACCCATTTTTATACACTCAATAGTTAGATTCCCTATTATTGAGTGTATTTTCATTGATACATCTTTATTGCTTAAAAATGTCAACATGTATATAATCAGCATATATATTTTCTCATTCTGTACATATTGATGAAGTAGTGATAAACTTATCTTGTATTTGTTCCTTGCAAATTCAGATATACTTTTCTATTTTATCCCAATTGGAGCTATTTATTTATTATTTTTCTACCTTTTTTCTTGTCTCTTTTAGGTCCTGGGGTATTACTTTGCTCTTTTGAATACTAATATGACTCTTATTATGTTGATCTTGTGATTTTACATATATGATGATTGAGTATATGTATCTATTTATGATGTGTGATATATTTATTATATAACCATTTCATCAAATGTTTTTATGCACACTTCGTTTTATCACTGTTTTTTACTGCTTTTAAGATTATAATGATGGATTTTATTAATGTATGGATGTCAGGGACCTGAGTATCCTATATTATTCTATCAAATAATTTTTTAACTTTTGCAGTACACTTATTGTCATTCGCTTTTACTTCTCCTTTTTTTCACCATTGTTACACAGTCACTTATGCACTTTTCCATTTTGCTGCTTCTGTATGGCTTTTTTACATCAATCATACCATAAAAGAATAGTCTTATTCTATTGGGAAACTACGGATGTTGTACCGAATTTGTATTTATACGGTTATTCTTCTTAAATCCAAAAATCTCTTTTTTTCCCAAATTATTGTTAAATAAGATTTATCCCACTATTTTTTAACATTCTAACGGCTATTTTATATAATGTTGTCCTTGAGTTACAATTAGACAACTTTTAAATATGCCTAGATATTTCTTTTATGTCTATGAACCATGTGATTGCTGACGTCATCACTTAGGCTGTTTCACTAAGCATATGTATAAAAGCAGTATGTGTTCATATAAGCTTCAGCTTGACAAAGGGCGAAGAAGCCCGAAACGTGTTGCTGATTTTGTGAATAAAATTACATCTTTGCTGTACCTTACCTGGCTGGTCCGTCTCCTTCCATTGGTGTCACGCCGCGCTGTGCTGTGCCAAGCTGTGTGGAGCTGATTCTGCATATATATATATTTGACTCCCTGCGCCACATTCATGTGAAGAGAGACCTTTGAGAAAGAGGACAGCACCTCGAAACGCGTCAGGTCTTTGAAATAATTACCAAAGGTTTGGAATGCAAATTGTCTGATCTAAATAAAAGCTGTCTGGTTTTCATCTGCATTGTGTGCGTCCCTGCTGCTTTCGGGCATTTGGTGAGACATATATATATATATATTCTTCTCCTCGGATAAGAACCACTTGCAATATATATATATATATATATATATATATATATATATATATATATATATATATATATATATATATATATATATATATATATATATATATCACCTACTGGCGATAGCCAGTAGGTATATATAGTTAGGATTTTTTCTCTATGGAACTTTTGAAAATTCTATGCCTAATAACTTTGGCGTTTGTGGACGGAATTGGCTGAAATTTTCAGGAAAATGGCACATTTTGTTTCTGAGCAGCTCCTGGAAATTTGGGGGGGGTTCGTCAAGGGGGGGCCGAGAAAAAAGGGGGGTCCCAAAACGCGTTTTTCCCATGTTAATTTCCATAGGGCGGTTGGCCTCACTTTTAGCTCGAACGGCTGAATGGATTTGCACGAAACTTGGCAAAATTGTAGGGACTGTTAGCCCGATGTGCCTTTGCTAGGTCTCAATATATGTGCTTCAGTGGATTTTGAGAAATTAACGTTTAAATCAAGATATATATCTGTAACAGCGCTCCGGGCAGCGATCCGGTCCGCTTACTTTTCGCGTTTCGGAACTTTGCGCGCAGAAAGCTGATTGGCTCTCCGGTGTCTGTCAACATTCTAAACAGTCCGGAGCGGCCGCCATCTTGTCTCTCGGAAGGATCGAGAGAGAAGAAGAGGTGAAAAACAAAGGGGGAATTTAATAAAAGGGGGCAAGGTATCCCCCTCTTGACCCCCTAGGAATGTTGTTGGGGTTATTAAAGGGTCCCGTGGGGAAAAGAAAAAAAAAATGATTTTTCACGGTAGAAGCGCTTCACGGGCCGCGAACTGGGCCGCAAACTGGTAGCGAAACGGGAATTCGCCATTTTGTGCTTCGTTAATTAAATTACTAGGTATAAGGGGGTGCGGGAGACGTATCCTAATCCCCTATGTTTCCTGAGGGTGGCTGAGGAGGCTGATATATGTTGATACATCTCTTCCAGTGGCTGTGCGTGAGCTTTTTTTTTTTTTGCTGCGTGACAGTCCGGAGCGGCCGCCATCTTGTCTCTCGGTAGGATCGAGAGAGAAGAAGAGGTGAAAAACGAAGGGGGAATTTAATGAAAGGGGGCAAGGTATCACCCTCTTGACCCCCTAGGAATGTTGTTGGGGTTATTAAAGGGTCCCGTGGGGAAAAAAAAAAAATATGATTTTTCACGGTAGAAGCGCTTCACGGGCCGCGAACTGGGCCGTAAACTGGTAGCGAAACGGGAATTCGCCATTTTGTGCTTCGTTAATTAAATTACTAGGTATAAGGGGGTGCGGGAGACGTATCCTAATCCCCTATGTTTCCTGAGGGTGGCTGAGGAGGCTGATATATGTTGATACATCTCTTCCAGCGGCTGCGCCATCTTGCCTTTTTTCCAATGCCACAATTTTGTCGTGCACGGCAGCCATTTTAGATGCCAGGCTGGTCCCAGGCTATCACCTACCCCTGCGGATGTAGTTTATGGCCCCAGCTGTAGAGAATTCAGACATGCCAACCCTCCCGATTCAGGCGTGTGACTACTGATTTCAGTGCTAGTCTCCCGCCTCCCGATTTCTGCAAGCAAAAACCCGGGGGCATATTACGAACAACTAGCGATAATTTTTGTCTCTAACTTGTTTAGAGACAAAAATTATCGCCGCACATCGGCGATTTTTATCGCAGATAAACCTTGCTATTATCGCAGAAAAGTCAGCGATATTCATGTATTATCGAGCAAATGCTCTTAGCCATGTTATCCACCTCCCATTGGATAACATGGCTAAGAACTGCTCAGGGCAGGTGTTAGATTTTGGAGATATTCGCGCTTAGCGCGAATATCTCCAAAAGTTGGTAATAGGAGAAAGCGATGTTAGGGACTGTTTCCAGTCGCTAACATCTTGGCACGCCACTTTGCATGTTATTAGTGATAAGTATCACTGACATGCAAAGGGGGGCCAAGATGGTCGCTATCTCCTTTTAGCTGTCACTAACTGGTGTTAGCGACAGCTTGGTAATAGGGAGATAATTTTATCTCCGCTTTCATGGCTTTTAAAGCCAAAAAAGCGGAGATAAACCCCCTTGATAATATGCCCCACGATTCCTGGGGGGTTTCAGCTGACAGGGCTTGGTATTGTGTTACATGGTAATTTTTCCAGGAAACGTCAGAGGGTCGATGCAGGGGTTCTAGAAGAGGTGATAAACCATTTAAGCCTCATGAACAAGCGCATGGTCTTTTAAAGATTTGTGAAGTACTCGGGGCGGCGGTGTGTGTGTGCCCTCTTTCAGGAGCGGGCGGGGGGGCACTGCCAGCAACTTGCCAGGTCAGGTAGTGTTCAACACGTGCATCACCCTTTCTCTGCCTGCTATTGCGCTCCATGCTTCGGAAAGGTAAGAAAAAGAACGTGCATTTGAGTTTGAAATGTCCGATCCTGCAGCAGCACACTTCCAAAGCCCACACATGACAATAACCCGATTCAAGGCCCTATTCACCCGTTTTAAAAAAAATAGATAACACTCCAACAAAGTAAGATTATAAAACTTTATTAACTTTTAACTATAATGAACGGAACAAAAACTAAAAACATTTAAACATTTTTCAACTCAAAAAGCAACAATGGTTAGAAGCTGTCTTTTGTGCGAATAGTCCCAAGGCAGCACAACGTGCAGAGTTCTGGACGGCACCCAGGTGATGTCGCCTGGGTGCCGCACTGGTTTTGGAATCCTACAATGCAGCACAGAAAAACAGCGTGGGGCGTCCCGGGTGGTGCGGGGGGAGGCCTCGTCAGTAGCGGTCTGTTGTGCGAATAGTCCCAAGGCAGCAGAACGCGTTGAGATGTTGATGGGACTGTGTCCAGTGTCCCATGGCTGACACAACATGTACGACAGGCACCCAGGTGATGTCCAGTAAACTGCCGCACTGGTTTTGGTATCCTACAATGCTGCTCCGAAAATTGGCGTGCGGCGCCCCGGGGGGGGGGGGGGGGGCGTGGGGGAGGCGGCAAACGGGCCTCCCCAGGTGGCGGCCATCTAGCTGAGTTGCGCCCGCTCTTGCGGCTACAGCGTCTCGCTCACCATGTTGTTGAGTTGCTCCCACTCTTGCAGTGCAGCGATAGGCGGCTGCCACATGGCTCTTAAAATGGCGGACGGCTCCTCGGTTTTGGGCCTGGTCCACTGAAATGGCCCTGGGACACCTTGGAACTCGGACGCTTGCCTGCTAGGGCTTGGGCTCCATTCTCGAAAAGCGTCCCCTCAGCCGTGAAGATTCTACAAAAGTCTTGGGGGCCCCCGACTCCCGCAGGCTTCCGGTGGGGAGCGGCTGCCATGATTGCTCGCGGAATGACCACGACGGAGCCACGAGATGGTGGTGCTCTCATGCTGACGCCAGCTTCAGTCTGAATGATCCAGAAACAAGGTGGGGCTTTCATCGTTTGGGAAAAAAAAATGTTCTAAACCAATGAAAAGTGTTATTTTTAGGTCATATGACCAAGCCTTCCATCTTTAGGAAACCAAAAGTAAAATGAACCAATGAAAAGTTTTATAAACAAGTCACATGACCTGTTATGCGGCATAGGGCTACAAAAAGCGTAGAAAATCCGTTGGCACGTGAGGCGGCGTCAGTAGCGGACCGATGTGCGAATAGGCCGAAGGCAGCACAACGCGCCGAGATTCGGATGGCACCGAGGTGGTGTCCAGCAAATTGCCGCACTGGTGTGGCCATCCTACAATGCTGCGCCGAAAGACGGCGTGTCCAGCTGAGTTTCTCCCGCTCTTGCGGTACAGTGACTCGAACGCGCCGAGATCCGGATGGCACCGAGGTGGTGTCCAGCAAATTGCCGCACTGGTGTGGCCATCCTACAATGCTGCGCCGAAAGACGGCGTGTCCAGCTGAGTTGCGGTCACTGTTGCGGTACAGTGACTCGAACGCGCCGAGATCCGGATGGCACCGAGGTGGTGTCCAGCAAATTTCCGCACTGGTGTGGCCATCCTACAATGCTGCGCCGAAAGACGGCGTGTCCAGCTGAGTTGCGGTCACTGTTGCGGTACAGTGACTCGAACGCGCCGAGATCCGGATGGCACCGAGGTGGTGTCCAGCAAATTGCCGCACTGGTGTGGCCATCCTACAATGCTGCGCCGAAAGATGGCGTGTCCAGCTGAGTTGCGGTCACTCTTGCGGTACAGTGAGTCGAACGCGCCGAGATCTGGATGGCCCCGATGTTGTGTCCAGCAAGTTGCCGCACTGGTGTGGCCATCCTACAATGCTGCGCCGAAAGTCGGCGTGGGGTGCCCCGTTGGCTTATGAGGTGATGTCAGTAGTGGACCGATGTGTGAATAGGTCGGAACCAGCACAAGGCGCCAAGATCCGAATGGCAAGTCCTGGATGTTGAGTGCCTCAGTTGAGAGTTCTGAGCAGTGCTTGTAAGACTGTCTGAAGCTTATTTGCACCTGCTGCAGCTTCACTATTGCCCTGGTGTGGCCAAAGGTGGCACATGACATAGGCGGCCGGCTCCCGAGGTCCGGCGGAACTTTTTTCCTTTTCCTTTCTGCTTCTTTTCCTACAATCCGTTTCATCTGAAGACACGACCAGGTCCCTGAATGTGTGCAGGGGGACGCTATTGATTGAATGAAAATGGCGGCTTGACACAAAGCTGACTCAAGCGTTACTGTTGATGCTATACAGACAAAAATTGGTTTTCAGTTTGTACATTCTTCAGGTTTTTTTTTTCCATCCAAGTCTGATTGAGAGTTTGTAGAAAAATGGCTTCAGATTTTCCACATACTACTCTTCAACATTCTTCCTAAATGTAACAATGTGAAACTCACTAGGAGAACGGCTGTTTCTGTTTCCTTTCAAAATGCTGCCAACAATATTTTCTGAATGGAAGACACCATCTTGTAGCATAAAGGGCCGAAAGGGGTTCTGGTCTGGCCGTTGGTTGGTGGAGACATTTTGACTATATCTTGGACCTGCCCGGCCTCGCCCAAAATGGCGCCGGTATAAATGGGACTCGTAACTCCTTGCCCGCAAATGTATATCTAGAAAATGTTATTGTAAGTGGCCCTGTCGTATTTTAATTACAAAATGTACGTCCACCGATTCCGCAACTGTTAGACACCTTTGTTCTTGCAACCTAATGGCCCGCTCGTTACGTTCTTCTACAGTGTAAATGTCTCCTCATCATATACGATTTCAGTTTGCTCCGTGGCCGGCCCACGTGGTTATAGGCCCGTATTTGTATACTGACATTTTCACAATAAAGGTTTTTAAAACAAAACACGGTAGTAGTATTTACATTGGTAAAGTTTTTACTTTTAGTCACTGTTTTCGAATCAGTAAAGGCAAGTGAAATAAAGCAGTCCAATTACATGACGGATAAAAGGTATAATATGTAGGAACGCAGTAAAGATAAATGCTTAAGGGCAGTTGTGTTTTTCATGTCTGCAATATAAAGTGATCGATAAGAATCTGATAATCAGGCGTATCGGCGACTAAGACAGCAGGCCGAATCTCTTTTACTCAACGGCTCCGTCATGGAAGGAAGAAATGCCCTTTTTCTCGAAAAAGGAATATATTTTACTTACAAGACAGTTGTAAATTTTCCGGGAAAGTACATTAGCCTGGAATATTATAACATATGTTTGAAAAAAAAATATTGTTCGAAAACAATAAAAAGCGTAATTTTTAGGTCATATGACCAAGCTTTTCATCATTAAATTAACAAAAGTAAAATGAACCAATGAAAAGTTTTATTAACAAGTCACATGACCTGTTATGCTTACGTTACGCGCTGCGCGCCGCGCCTCGGATCACTTCCGGGTGCGGTAACGCGGCTTGTCATATAACGCATTACGCGACAACGTAGGTCAAGAATATAGTCAAAATGTCTCCACCAACCAGCGTTCGGAACACAACCCCTTTCAGCAGTCCAAAAAGTTCTGTTAAATGACAACAGAGGGGACAGGCAACAAGAACCATCAGTCAAAGAGGGGAGGGCAAGTTCTTCTCTTCCGGGTCATGTTGGGGCGCTACCGGAACTGATCGAATTGGTAGTCTACAGTGTTTCTGGATGTTTCAGACTAAAGCTGGCGTCAGCATGAGACCACTACCATCTCGTAGCTCCGTCGTGGCCATTCCACGAGCAATCATGGCAGCCGCTCCCCACCAGAAGCCTGCGGGAGTCGGAGGCCCCCAAGACTTTTGTAGAATCTTCACGGCTGAGGGGACGCTTTTCGAGAATGGGACCCAAGCCCTATCAGGAAAGCGTCCGAGTTCAAAGGTGTCCCAGGGCCATTTTAGTGGACCAGGCCCAAAACCGAAGAGCCGGCCGCCATTTTGAGAGTCCTGTGGCAGCCGCCTATCGCTGCACCGCAAGAGTGGGCGCAATTCAGCTGGATGGTGGGCAAGACGCTGTAGCCGGAAGAGTGGGCGCAACTCAGTTGGATGGGACAAGGTTCAGAATTGAAGAGTCATCAAAAGGCAAAAAGTTCCGCCGGACCCCGGGAGCCGGCCGCCTATGTCGGGGGCGATCTCAGGCTACACCAGTGCTATAAGACTTGGGGAGGGTGTCGGAGCCAAGCGTCTTCTCCGAGTCCATGGCCATCACACCGCCCCTCAGGGGCCTCCGTCAAGTTGTTTAGGAAGGTAACATATCACATTGTTTTCTAATGCAGTCAGGTCCATAAACGACACTCACTTACTTTGAGAATAGTGAAGCTGCAGTAGGTGGAAATAAGCTTCAGACAGTGTTACAAGCGCTGCTCAGAACTCTTAACTATGGCACCCAACATCCAGAACTTATGCCATTTGAGAATGGCAGTGACATCGAAGCAACTCAGGGACCAAAACCATTAACGTACTTTCACGTATGAAAATCTTACTTGGGGAGGGGGCAGGAGCGAAGCGGCCCCTCCCAGTCAGCGCCACCACACCGTATGTTGAAAATTTGAAGCCATCGTTCTACAAAGTCAACCAAACTTGGATTGAAAAATCTAGAAAAATGTACAAACTGAAAACCAGTTTTGGTCTGCATAGCATCAGTAGCAACGCTTGAGTCAGCTTTGTGTCAAGCCGCCATTTTGATTCAACAAAGCACAGGCATTGAAAAAGTCTCAAACTCAGAACTCTGAACTATGGCACCCAACATCCAGGAGCTTGCCATCCGGATCTTGGAGCCTTGTGCTGCTTTCGACCTATTCACACATCGGTCCACTACTGACATCATCTTATAAACCAACGTTATGTAAATAGTTTTTTAATAAAATGTTTTACCCTGTTTCTTTGCTGGTGTGTTGTCTATATTTTTAATATTTGCATAGGGTTTGTCGTTATTTTGTGCGGGATGGGTGATGGAGCCGAGTTGTCTTGCAGCCCTCATGGTGTGGAGCTCAGTTCATCTCACTATTTTCGTATTTCTCATGAAGGGTTGTTCCTAATATTTCTATTTTAGCGAGGTCAAAAAGAGATCCAATTAGTGGCCTACTGATTTTGCTCGATTACTTTTATTTTTTTACACGATTTTTCACTATCTGCAAAGACTAAACAGAGTATTGCGACTTTGTGCTTGTTTGTAAATAGAGAATGATCCAAAGAGAACCAATTCTAAAACAGTAAATGCTTGGACAACAATCAATCAAATGGAGAGACAAGCAGGCACGTCGGATTACAACGGGGGTAAAGGCCTGCGTTAACTACCCTTCAGTATCTGCAAAGAGAGAGTACTACTAAGACAAAAGAGGGGAGGGGGGGGGGGGTGCAGCGTTCAAAGCACATCAGCGTGCATAAATACGAAAATGTTTTTATCTATCACGTACTTGACATTTTAAAGCTTTTCATATTTGCTATTAAAAAACCAATGAAATTCACAGAAAAAACCATAGGTTATAGTGGATATATAGTTAGGAATTTGCATTTACAAAACCTTGAAAATTCAATGAAAAAACCATTGGTTTTAGGCCATATATAGTTAGGGATTTGCATTTACAAAACATTATTTTACTCGCATAAAACCATTGAAATTCCATATATAGTTATAAGCGCTAACTATATATCGCGCACCCGCAATCCACTGCTGATGATGTCACATATTACATCATTCATGACATGGTTAGTGACATCACTGATGACATCACTGATGACATCTCAAATGACATCACTGATGACATCACTGAAAACATCTCATTTGACATGACTGATAACATCACTGATGATATCATTCATGTGATAATACGATGAACCTCTTCAGACTCTAATATAACCTTAGATACAATCAGTGTAAACAGACACTCACAGACTGTCACTCATCCATGGAGTTACTCACACACCTAGTCAGTCATGCAAAGAATCAATCACACCTCCATTTCCTCAAATATACAGTTATACAAACTTTACTTATTCAAACCTATACTAACACATATTTACTCTCTTATACAATCCCTGATACAAGTTCACAATGATCCATACAGCCACTCACACATTCACTGGCTCTTATGCACAGTTATTTATATATGTCAACTCTCACATGTACTGTGTTTTACATATGTACTTACTTTGACATGTAGCACTGAGATATCCATTCACTCACCAATACACTCATGCACACAGTCAACCGCCCATACAGCTGTTTCCACATGCACTTTTGAAACCATACATCTAGTGAATCAACTGCTCACACATCTATGCACAGAGTCACACACCTCCCAGCCACCCACACACACACTCAGTATCCCATACAAATACTTGGGCAACCAATCAATAACCCATATAGTTACTCATATAGCTACTTATCAACACATGCAACAGTTTACAGAACAACAGACATAATGATGCACAAATTAAGACAGTTTAGTCACTAACCCATGCACTCAGTGAGACACATTTAATCACTCACTCATACAGTCAGTCATGCACCTACTAAATCCTTCATCCAGACACTTATATATCCACTCATTCTTCAATATGTAAGAGATATTTTAACTTTACAGAAACATACAGTCACTGGATGATGTCATCAGTGATGTCATCAGTGATGTCATTTGAGATGTCATCAGTGATGTCATCAGTGATGTCACTAACCATGTCATGAATGATGTAATATGTGACATCATCAGCAGTGGATTGCGGGTGCGCGATATATAGTTAGCGCTTATAACTATATATGGAATTTCAATGGTTTTATGCGAGTAAAATAAGGTTTTGTAAATGCAAATCCCTAACTATATATGGCCTAAAACCAATGGTTTTTTCATTGAATTTTCAAGGTTTTGTAAATGCAAATTCCTAACTATATATCCACTATAACCTATGGTTTTTTCTGTGAATATATATATATATATATATATATATATATATATATATATATATATATATATATGCACTCCAACTTGCCTCCAATGAGCGTGCTGCGCCGGCAGGTACGCGGTCCTCTCAATTAAACGCCAGAGCCAGTCTTGGAATCAAAAAGTGATTTATTTCATTTGTGGTAAAAGGGTGCAAGCCTCATCATACGCGTTTCGGGCACCGGCTGCGCCCTTGCTCACTGACAACTAGCCAGGTCATTTTCACATCTTAAATACATTGCTTGAAAAGTGCGCGCCAAACAGCACATAGATAAACATAGAAGTGGGACTTGATTTTACAATCCAAAGTGTGTCTATGGTAAATCGTTTCGCCATTTTGGAACAGAGTTAAATGTAACGATCCTGTATCTTATTACGACGTAACCCGACACCAAATGATATTGTACAACAAAATATATTATGCCCATACCGTGATACATGTTATTTAGTACTTTTAACTTAATGTTGGCTGAGTGGACTTGTTCGTCAAAAATTCATTAATCGAATTGAACATCAACATTATGCAATGCTTGACAATCGGATAATGCAGTGGTCTCTGAACATGATTGCCGATGTCATAACGAATCAAATTAGCAGCGATACCAGGTACAAATACCTCATAACCTTTTATATAAAGTGCAAAGTGCCTCAAATCGTTATTGTAAACATTCGACAAAATTAAATAGATTAATAGACATCTATAATAAAGTGCGAAGTGCATATGTAAACATTTGACTCTATAATTATTCAGTTAATGACATAAGATGAAGTTCTATTAAACATCCGGCAAGCATAATATGTGTCCTTTCACTGCATAAATGTAATCATAGATAAAGCCTAACACATACAAATATGATGTCACAGGTTGTTAGAATGTCCACATATAAAGCCTCTAAGAGGATCACATGTAAAACGGTGCTGCTTGAAAGTTATATGTATGTCTATCCTCTTGTACTTAAGATGATAGAAAAAATGCAGAGAGGCCATTTAAAGAGAATAGTGAGGGAATTATAATAATTCCCCTTAAAGAAATCTTATGATAAAGTGATGGTGCTATCGTGAAAATATATAAAAAAAGATTTGAAACTATGTCAAAAAATGTGACATATCCGAAGAAATTCTCAAACTGCGTCTATACTAATATAATAAAGAGAGAGCCAAAACCTTTGAGGCGGGTAATCTTAGGACCCACAGCACCAATCACAACCCCCAATACAGCGTTGGAAATGGCAGTTGCAGCAGAAGGACATAGGCTATGCAGACGCCCACCATATACATTTAAAAGGTAAAAGAACCGTGCCAGCAAAGTAGTCCCTTGTGGGCGTGTCTGTGTTTTGCTCTGGGCGTGTGCTGGGGGCATGAGAAACACTGGGGGCGTGTGGTACGTTCCGCCCTTTATGTCATGGCTCATATTGTGTGCTGTGGGCGTGTGCTGGGGGCGTGTGCGGGGCATGGGATTACGGAAAAAAAAACGAGCATTGTGCCCAATATTTCATTGTTTTTTCTTCCCAGGTTCTGTACATTCCAGCTCCGGGTGTGCTTGCCCAGCGCTCCCAGTGACATGCACCTGCTTTACTGTATGGAGGTCAGGCATGGCGCTATTCCCAAGGGCCGGAAGGAGCGCTAACAGGGGCCATTTTGCAGGAAATGTAATCTCACCTTAACTTCCGGTGACGCCTGAAGCGCACACTGGAGATTTTCCACTTCGATTGAGTACAGGCCTCGCGCCACGCATATCTGAACACAAGGCCCGCCTCCACGGAAATAGCAAGAAAGGGACTATCCCTCCCCCGGGAATATGTGAGGATATTCCGCAAACCAACATCCTGCATACCATCACTCCGCAATTTTTATAACGCAGGACTATTACTCCGCAAAATCATCATTTCTAAAACTTTTACAATGCATATGACTTTATCACGCATGACATTATAAACCAAATGCATGTGTGGTAAAGCCATATACATTGTAAAAGTACATTATTAAAACATCAAATATATGTTTGTATGTATGTGTATTTAATTATATATATATATATATACAATTTTTTTTATTTAATTTAAACATTTATTCTTTTAAATTGCATTATTTATATTATTTGTATTTATTATTTTATTACCCTTTACACCCTGCTCTCTTTAAAATACCCCTGCACCCCATAATCATAACCCACCCGTAATCCTCAAAATACCCCAAAACCCTTAAACACTAACCCATCTTAACCCTATAAATATACCCTGTACCCCAAAACGCAAACCTATCCCTAAACCCTAAAAATACCCCTGTACCCCAAAACCCAAACCTAGCCCTGAACCCTAAAAATACCCTTGTACCCCAAAACCCAAACCTACCCCTGAACCCAAAAAAACCCTTATACCCCAAAACCCAAACCTAGCCCTGAACCCTTAAAATACCACTGTACCCCAAAACTCAAACCTAGCCCTGAACCCTATAAATACCCCTGTGCCTCAAAACCCAAACCTACCCCTGAACCCTAAAAATAACCCTGTACCCCAAAACTCAAACCTAGCCCTGAACCCTAAAAATACCCTTGTACCCCAACATTCAAACCTACCCCTGAACCCAAAAATACTCCTATACCCCAAAACCCAAACCTAGCCCTGAACCCTTAAAATACCCCTGTACCCCAAAACCCAAACCTAGCCCTGAACCCTAAAAATAACCCTGTACCCCAAAACCCAAACCTACCCCTGAACCCTAAAATACCCCTGTATCCCAAAACCCAAACCTAGCCCTGAACCCTAAAAATACCCCTGTACCCCAAAAACCAAACCTAGCCCTGAACCCTTAAAATACCCCTGTACCCCAAAATCCAAACCTACCCCTGAACCCTAAAAATACCCCTATACCCCAAAAACCCAAACCTAGCCCTGAACCCTAAAAATACCCCTGTACCCCAAAACCCATACCTATCCCTAAACCCTAAAACTACCCCTGTACCCCATAACCCAAAACTATATCTGAACCCTTAAAATACCCAAACGCCCCAAAACATACACCTCAGTACCCCAAAACATATACCCCTATACCCATACTTACCTTATCCAAACATTAAAAAAAAACATGCTTTTACCATTCATGCATTTACAACGAATTTCGTTGTAAATGTGTGTGTGGTAAAAGCATATAAAACGTAATGCCATGCGTTATAATGGCATTGCAGAGTCATGGTACTTTCGTAATGGAAGTATGCGGACTGATGGTATACGGAAAGAAAGTTGCGGAATAATGGGTGTTTACCCTCCCCCGGTAAGTACATTGGTGGCACGGCGACCAGCAACCTACTCATATTTTTTCACCACCCATTTGAAAAATGCACAGGTCTTTCTCTTTGACGGCCAGCACCGACATACACTTTTAGACACACCTCTCGCCACAAGTTCTAGAACTGCGAACTTTAGAGCTGGGGATCTACGTTCAAATCTTGGCATCAGCTCAACATCCTGTGATTCCAGGCAAATCGCTTTGTCTCCCCGTGCCTACCACAAATGAATGTGTCCTTCTGTAATGTAAATTGTGCTCATGCCATGTTGTCGAATTCGCGCTATATAATATTGCATGGAAAAATAAAGTAGGGAAACTTGAGTTCATACACTACTGAACGCGCACTCTTAAGTGCATCAGCAGTGCACTGTGAATCAGAGCATTTCACAGGCCTGTCACAGATAAGAAATTCTATCAAAACGAAATCCTACAAAACAATATACTACTGGCCGGCAGCAATTCATACCCGGACAACGTCGGGACGGGCTGCTAGTGTATATATATTTATTATTTTAGAAATACTATGACACTTAAGCACTTTACATGGTTTTTAGAAAAATGTTTTTTTTTAAATATGTGTACATATTTTAAGTATGTCATACTGTGTTAACCTGCCTTTGTAGTTTAAAACTACAAAACGATCCTTGTAGTAACTACAGTCTGTTGTTTAAGCCCATCATCATGTGATCTATGATATCATCAATTGGGAGTGGTATTATGCACTTTAAATGGCAGATGGTATTTTTCCACTGTACACGTGAACAAGGGCTTACGGGCTTGAAACGCGTTGTGTTGGTTCTCTCTTAAATAAATAACATCTTTGCCCAAAGATAAACTACGGAGGTCTGTGTCTCTTTCCTCGCCTGCCGCCGTATGTGAAATCAGGAAGTGGTTTGAGTTTCCAGGAGCTAATCACGAAGGGCGGTTACCTTCGTTTCCAGACCTCCTCCCCAGAAGCTGGTGGCTGAGCTTAACCGGAGCAGTACAAGGATCCGTGGTGGATTTTCGACAGCTGCCCCCTACACCCCATGAAGATTCGACAAGACTAAAACCGGCATTTGCAACGCGAGTATCCAGGTCGGCTGATCCGCGGAAAGCAACGCGACCCGGTGAGTCTTGGAAGACGGGAGTTATGTAGGAGGGGAGAAGCAGTTTATCGTGGCTGTGCGGTGCATGAAAGTAGCGTTCCAGCTTGTCTGCCCGTTCGTAAACAAATTTGATTTAGAGCGACCCTCAATATGTCCATGGTGGAAATGAGAGAAAGAGAGCTGGCGGCGGAGGAGATATTTTGTAAACGGACAAAGATTCCGCAAGATAGTGTACCGACCGTCGGCACGGAAACTAGCAAAGACACGGATATTGCTATTTTGTATAAAGAACTGGAAAAGAAGCGGAAGTTGGAGATTACTAAGTGGTGGGAACACCGGTCACTTTCTGAATATGCTGAAGTAGGGAGGGTGCCGAGGGGGCTGCAAATCCTCCTAGCACCCAGCTTTGATAGACCAAACCCCAACATGCTGCGCGAATGGGGGGAAAGCAATCTTACAGCCTCCATGAATCTTGTCAAGATACTGATCAAGTATGCTGATATTGACCGACAAGAAATTCTAAAAGAAATAGATGCCATCCTGGAAAAAATAAATGCTTTTGATGTGACGGATCAAATCAAAAAAATGAAAGAGACAATGCAAGAACGTTTGAAAAAACACGAGGAAAAAATCAAAACAAGAAAAGCAACTAAATTTAATCGTGATTTTGAGGACCATGAAAATGGTCAAATTTTTACTTTTTCACGAATATTTGATCTGATAAAACGTCAACAATATAATGAAAAATCAAAAAGCAATGAAGCAAATAATGCAATTCAGGGCAATGAAGAAGCTGATAGCTTGGACATGATTTCGCTAACCAGTGAGTCCAGCACAGAATCGGCACCTATAGTAAGAAGAAAGACCATTCTGAATGCGGGACAAGAAATTGATTTTTTAGTCGAGGCCAGACTGCAAACCTTGAGGCCTCGGCAGAGAACAGCAAAAAATGTAAGCGAACAAAAAGAAGACGTGACCAACGCAAAAGAGGCAAAGACAAACACAAAAAAGAATGCAAAAAGGAACTGGCGGAAGAAGAAACAGTAATAAGGGACAATTGTGTGGTAAACTTATCAACTATCACACTTTCAAAGGCTGAAGAACAGCTGTTGGCCTTGGGTCTCAACTTCTGCCCAGGAGACAGTTTTAACTATGCAGGAACACGCATTGATGTATACTGTTACATTAGGAAATTAAAAGTGCAAAAATTCTTTGCACTCAAAGTCTTGAAGGATGCGGGTGGCATCAACGATATGGAAGATGAAGATTCTGTGGCCAACTTAGGAGCTTCAGACATTCCCAATCTGCTTCTGGTACATGATTTAGCTGGGGAGTCAGATACACCATCTAATTCTGAAGAAAATGTGAACTTAGCTACACAAGAACGTTTAAGAAAAATTAATCATGTTCAAGAGGGTGCTGGGATCAGCCCCTTTAAACCTAAATCCAGTTTCGTTCCACTAATGCCGAAGGACAGTATTGATGTTTTTCATGAGCTGGTTGTGAATGATTTGAAGCAATTAAATCATACTGTTCATAAAAACAGGAAAGAAAGAAATCTGTTTTTTAGAAGAAAAGCATATAGCGATTTAGTCAAGAAACTGGAAAGTAATCAGGACATGATTATTAAAAAGTCTGACAAGGGGGGAAACCTTGTATTGCGGCCGAGAAAAGATTACATAGTAGAAGCGTTACGACAGCTAAATGATGTAAATTGTTATTTGAAAGCCAATGTCAAAGAGTATGACAAAGCCAAACATACATTGCAAAAATTACTAGCAGCATGGAAAAGACAATGCCTTATATCCATGGAAGAACACAAGTTCATGTTCAATGAGTTCCCGGTACTACCTGTTCTATACCTAATTCCAAAAATACACAAAAATGTTTTTCCAATCCCTGGTAGACTGATTATATCGGCCATAAACAGCTTAGGAGAGCATGTAGGCCAGTACATAGATTTTTTTCTGCAAAGCTTGGTAACGGAGTTGCCAAGCTATGTAAAAGGTACTGGTGACTTCCTACAAAAATTAGACAAATTGAAATGGTCAGATCATTTGCTTCTTATCACTCTTGATATAGACGCATTATGCACGAGCATTGACCATCAACAATTATGGCCTCGGTCAAACAGTTTTTGGAAACTAGGCCTAGCATGTTATATGAGCACAATAAAGTTGTACTAGAACTCATCAAATGGTGCCTAAATAACAATTACTTCCTGTTTGACAAAGATAAATACAAACAGGTGAGGGGTGTGGCGATGGGGGCCTGCTTCTCCCCCAGCTACGCATGTTTACATGTAGGCTGGTGGGAGGAGCGGGTCCTCAAAACCGCCTTTCAGGTGGAATATCAGGCACATGTGAGAGCATATCTACAATACATAGACGATGTGTTCATTTTATGGCAGGGGAGTGAGGAGGAAGCAGTGAGCTTCATAAACAAGATCAATAATAACATCTATAATTTAAAATTCACCTCCCACATTCACAAAAATGAAACAGAATTCCTGGATGTTAAGGTATTTGTGAAAAATGAGAAATTTGAAAGTACCCTTCATAGGAAATCAACTTCTGGCAATATCACCCTACACGCAACCAGCTCTCAACCCAAACACCTCATTGCTAGCATTCCATATGGAGACATCCTAAGGCTAAAACGCATTTGCAGCAATGAGGAAGAGTTTAACAGATGTCAACAGGAGCTGGTCGGTAGACTGAAAGTAAGGGGGTATTCAGAAAAAATCTTGCAGGAGACGATAAATAAGGCCAAAACTAAATCTAGAATAAGCCTTCTTTTGCCTGAAACAGATACTTTACCTGTCCCCAACACTGCTGTAATCCCCAAGAGTAAAAATACTCCAAGATTAATTACAACATATAACAGGGAAGAACGTCAGATAAGAACCATATTAAACAAACACTGGCCAGTAGTGCTTACTGATAATATCCTTCGTAACAGAATAGCAGACAAACCTATAGTTACATTCAGAAGAAGTAGCACTATGGGCTCAGTATTGGACCGAGTATCTCCAGAAGTCAAACAAGTCACTACGTGGCTGGCGCCCAAGAAGGGTTTTATAAAATGCACTTCATGTTGTGCTTGTAAATTTGGGTGCAATATGTCTAAATACTCTACACCTTTCAGTTCTACACCTACATTGATTTCGGGAACCTACAATTGTAAAACTGAATATGCTGTGTATGTCCTGACGTGTACCTGTGGGCTGAGCTACGTGGGTAGCACAAAGCTACAGGTGCACGTCAGGATTTTGCAGCATATTAGGGCCATTCTCCACAGTGACGCAACATACCCTGTTGCGAGACATTTTAAGAAGGTGCATGCAAATAATATCAATTGCTTGTCCTACTTTGTAATTGATTCTGTGGCAAAGAAAAGAAGGGGTGGCAATAGAGAGCGCCAACTCCGTCAGCTCAAAACTAAATATATTCTCGAGCTTGACTGTAAATGGCCCAACGGGTTGAACACCACTGAAGACATGCGCAGCTTCCTGTAAAAACATACTTCAGCTGCTAAATTGTGGTTCTCATCTATCAATTAGGTTCAATCTATGTAAATAGCAAATTAATGAATGTCCGTTGTGAAAGCACATTAACTCTCTGATTTTATAAGCCTTTTAATTATACTCTTTTTTTCCTTTTGGTTTGATTTCCTCAATGTATTTAGTATATTCAGAAACAAATGCTTTAAGATGAAGGTGGCTTTTAACAACTGTTTATCAATTTTAGAAAATAGATTCAGCTATATTCTTGAAATAACAATCTAGGCCTATACTAGCATTTGATCGATTGAGAAATCAACACCGTCTACACTAGCACTTTATATTTATATTTATATATGCACTATTTGCACTGATATGATTGATCAAAAAAATCGTTATAAAAATATATATGTGGTGCCATACACTTCTGACTCATAGGCCATACTGAGTGAAATGATAATAAGCGGATTCATCCGGCAATAATTCAATATAGGCATGGTTGCAACTTAGGCAGTTTTGGATTTATCCATTGAGAATTTTAAATATGAATGTATATTTATTATTTTAGAAATACTATGACACTTAAGCACCTTACATGTTTTTTAGAAAAATGTTTTTTTTAAAACATGTGTGCATATAGTAAGTATGTCATACTGTGTTACCCTGCCTTTGTAGTTTAAAACTACAAAACGATCTTGTAGTAACTACAGTCTGTTGTTTATTCCCATCATCATGTGATCTATGATGTCATCAATTGAGAGTGGTATTATGCACTTTAAATGGTAGATGGTATTTTTCCACTGTGACACGTGAACAAGGGCCAGGGCTTACGGGTTGAAACTTGTTGTGTTGGGTCTCTCTTAAATAAATAACATCTTTGCCCAAAGATAAACTACGAAGGTCTGTGTCTCTTTCCTCGCCTGCCGCAGTGTGTGGAATCAGGAAGTGGTTTGAGTTTCCAGGATACATATATATATATATATATATATATATATATATATATATATATATATATATATATATATATATATGAACCAAGTAATCTTCAAATAAACCACACTCCTGTCGTGGAAACGAAGACACGGACCCAATGGCTGCAGTCAAGGAGATCTTTAATAAAAACCTCGCTGGTTACGCGTTTCGAGCACCTAGTGCCCTTGGTCACACACCGCGCACCAGGTCAGCTACAAATTTGTACATTTTTTTACCAGTGATGCTCCACCCATTTTCGTGAGTCACAAGGTGTAGACATAGAAAAAACACGTATTTCATTGTATACTACGTGCACACCTCTATTTACAATCAAAACAAATACCAGTGTTGGTGGCATTGAGAAAAATTATATCTGCATGAATGCAATTATTTTAACTCATTAAACCATGACCATGTACAAAAAATATATTCAAATACATATATACTATATACACACCTATCAATACCATACAGAAACGTGTCCATTGAATTCAAATCCATCTATATACACCTAGAAAAATATATATATACCAACTATCTATGTACAATATCCTAACGTTATGTAAAAAAATATAAATATATATCTATACATATCTATATTCTACAAAAATATATACTCCATTCTTATTTACAAATCTACATCTATTACATACCCAATTTAGAGCTTTCATGGCATTAAGATGGACAAATGGACACATATCAAATTTGGAAAAATGTATAACATCAATATGTACATGTACTTATAGCATGGCAACACTGATATTGGATTGACCCACTAGTGATAAATCTTAATATGATCTATATTAAAAAAAAATAATAGTGAAAGTGCAAAATCGTGAGATAAAAACAAGTTATTGGTTGACTTAAGATTCATTAGTCCCCAAAATATTTTTTGAATGGATAGAGAGATAATATTTACAAGAAGGCAATACACATCAAGGTCAGTATGATAGTTGAATCCTTGCTGGACTCCCATATGATGCCTAGTCGGCGCCATCTGGTATCAGTTGTTATTTTCAGAACGACCTTGAGGAGAAAAATATGGAGAAAACCACATGAGAATATTGAAATTAGTAAGACTACAACAGATGATGTAAGTCTTCAGTGGTGTTTAACCCATTGGGGTACTTGCTGTCTAATTCAATGATATATTCGGTTTCTTTTTTTCGTAGCAGTCTTTCTCTGTCGCCTCCTCGTGCGAGGGGCGCCACCACATCAATAACATAATATGATAAGTTGGATAAATCATTGTTATGTGTGGACTTGAAATGACGTGCTACTGGGTACGTGTTGTCACTGTTCACGATGGCACGTAAGTGTTGCAAGATCCTGGCGTGCACCTGTAGTTTGGTACTGCCTACATATCGTAGGCCACAGGTACACGTCAGGACATATATTGCGAACTCACTGTGACAGTTGAAGTAACCCCGGATGGCTTTCCTCCTAGAACTGAAAGGTGTAAAATAGTGAGATGTATTGACACCGAATTTGCAAGCCCTACAGGAGGAACATTTAAAGAAACCTTTTTGTTTAAGCCAAGCGCTACCGTTACTTAGTTCAGGGCTATTTTTGACTAGACAGTTATGCATGCTAGGTGCTTTTTTGTACGTTATGGTAGGGGCACTGGGGATAATATCACCCAGGACACTGTCTGTTCGAAGAATAGACCAGTGCTTCTTCACAATGGATCTTATTTGTTTTTCTTGTTTACTGAATGCCAGTATAAGTCGTGGGGCAGGGTTGTCTGATTCCGGTTCAACAGGTTCAGATGTCAAAAGGGATTCCCGAGGCTTGGCTCGGCATCGCCTAAGTGCACTGTTTAGAACCTTATTATTGTATCCCCTGGCTCTCAGTCTATTCATTGTGTTCTGTGCCTCTTGCTCAAAGGTTTCAGGAGTGCTGCTGATTCTCTTAACTCTGAGCAACTCCCCATATGGAATATTGGTGATTACGTGTTGGGGATGCTTACTGCTAGCGTGTAATATACTGTTGCCAGCCGTCGGTTTTCGGTATAACGAAGTGGCAACAGTATTATTAGCAATGGTAACATGTACATCTAGGAAGTCTGCTTTCTCTTTGCTGATGTGGGCAGTAAAGAACAGATTGTCATTGTTCTGATTCAGAGCATCAACAAAAACTTTAGCGCTTTCCTCATCCCCCTCCCAAATGCAAAACACATCATCAATAAACCGTTTCCAGTATTGAACCTTCTCAAATCCGGGAGTGTTATATATATATTCCAAGCACACTGGGTTTTGCTGGGTACCTCCTCCCGTCGTCAGGTGGCGCGAAAATCGGCAAACCCTCAGCCGAAAATTCAATGAACAATCCACAATTCTGCCAATAAGCAAGGTCGCGCACTCAAGGAGTTTCAGCCAACAGTTTATTCACCGGATTTCGCTACGCGTTTCGACACACAAGGTGTCTTGATCACACGATAACTTTTACCTCGTGAATGAACATTTTAAATACACAGTGAAAAATATCAAGAGTGGTAAACATAGAAGATGTGCATTTCCCTCAATGCATACCAAGTAGATACAAGTCGGCCATATTGGAATGGATACAATGCAAGGTAAAACATGATTAATTCTCAGTTATAACAATGCATAGTTTAAAAAGTAATTGCAAACTAGATAATTAAACAACAATTAATTAATACATTGCGTCTAATATGAAATGATACTGAACAATATGGCCTATTTCAGACATATAAACGGACCAATGACCGCTAGACAATGCAGACATGATACTGTGCTGGGGGTTATAGGAATACTATTTATCGGGGTAGAGGAGAACCCAGTGGTCCGTAACCCAATTAACACTCATATCATAATTCCCATGAGGGAGCAATATTCATTCCAAAAATATGTGCATTCGGTCTAGTGCCTTAGAGTCTGAAAAAGGTACCGAGGCGAAATTATTCTCGCAACCATCTATGTAACCAGGAATTGTCAAAGTTCAAAATAGGAGGAAAAAAGTGCCTAAGGTGAGAGTCTTATCTTAAAGCAGAGTGACGTGATCTCTTCCATTCAAACTGGAGAAGGGTGGGGCCGTGGTGAAGTGAGGAAGTGAGTGCAGTCCCCCATCCTACTCTCCTGAAAGAGATATGACATAAACAAGATTAAAATGTTTTAAAATATATACAAAAGTATATCTGATACATAAATTATTTGCAAGATATTGAATTAGAGAACAACTATACACAGTGGAACATGATGGCTGTCTTACAGTGAACCACAGATCAAGCAATAATTTCAGTCACAATATGCATCTATTATTCAGTATGTAGATGAGTTGCCAGTTCCTCATCCATATTGTGCCCCCCCGGGTGTCTAGTCTCGAGCTCCATGATCCACCTAGATTCTTTTTTGCGCAAGGCCAGTTCTCTATTACCACCACGTTTACCCATATTCACTTGTTCTACTGCGTAGTATCTAAGCAAGGAATTGTTGGAGTTGTGGAAATCCTTAAAGTGTCTGGCTATGGGATATTTGTTATCCAAATTGGTGATAGCTCTTAAATGTTCGAGAACTCTCTTTTTGGCCATGCAGGTGGTGCTACCAACATATCTGATGTTACACGGGCATTCTAGGACATAGATGACGTAATTGGTGGTACATGTGAGAAATTGTTTGATCTTTCTACGTTCAGAGGTACCAGGGATGGCTATGTCTTTGACCATGACACTGGCTTTACATGCTCGGCAATGCCCACATGGGTAGAAACCCTTAAGTCCTTCTATGTGTTGTGTTTTGGTCTCAGTGATGTCCCCTTTGACCAAGATGTCTCTAAGGTTTCTACCTCTTCTGTATGTGATTTGGGGTCTTTTCGTGATTTGTGGGCCTATGATGTTGTTTGCTTGTAATATTTTCCAGTTATCGTTAACGATTTTCTGGACTTTCCTGGATTGTTCATGAAAGGTGGTAATTATTCTGGTGTCAGTGGGGGCAGACTCATTTTTAGGCTTAGGTATCAGAGTACTAGATCTCTCTACCTCTTTAACTTTTTTGACAGCTTTTGTAAGGACCCATTCAGGGTAACCTCGTTCTCTGAATCTAGACAACATGGTTTCTTGTTCTTTGGTGAAACTTTCAGGACAGCTACAGTTTCTCCTAGCTCTCAAAAGCTCACCGTATGGTATACTCCATTTCAATGGATCCGGGTGAGCGCTGAGAGCATGGAGTAAGCTGTTCCCATATTTTTGGAATGAATATTGCTCCCTCATGGGAATTATGATATGAGTGTTAATTGGGTTACGGACCACTGGGTTCTCCTCTACCCCGATAAATAGTATTCCTATAACCCCCAGCACAGTATCATGTCTGCGTTGTCTAGCGGTCATTGGTCCGTTTATATGTCTGAAATAGGCCATATTGTTCAGTATCATTTCATATTAGACGCAATGTATTAATTAATTGTTGTTTAATTATCTAGTTTGCAATTACTTTTTAAACTATGCATTGTTATAACTGAGAATTAATCATGTTTTACCTTGCATTGTATCCATTCCAATATGGCCGACTTGTATCTACTTGGTATGCATTGAGGGAAATGCACATCTTCTATGTTTACCACTCTTGATATTTTTCACTGTGTATTTAAAATGTTCATTCACGAGGTAAAAGTTATCGTGTGATCAAGACACCTTGTGTGTCGAAACGCGTAGCGAAATCCGGTGAATAAACTGTTGGCTGAAACTCCTTGAGTGCGCGACCTTGCTTATTGGCAGAATTGTGGATTGTTCATATATATATATATATACATATATTTATATATATTTATAAAGCTCAACCTCGACAATAAATCTGGAGAGGAGACGACAGCAACGTGGTGGAAAACTCTTCTTTTTTATTTTAGTCGCTTATCAACGCGTTTCGCCTGACCCAGCAGGCTTGGTCACGAATATATATATATATATATATATATGCAAGAAATCCTTTGAACACGTCCCTTCACCAAGAAAAACACTCGCACACCAGGGCCCGTGTAGAGATAAGAGGAAAGTGCTCCCAGGATTTCTTTCATTTACAGCCGAGCTCCGACACACAGATCTCGCACCCACCCCAACTGGGGAGGAGCTGATGATTGCCGGAGGTTTTCCTACCATATATATGTGTGTGTGTATATATATATATATGTATATGTATTGCTTTACAGAGCACAGTAGCAATTGCACAAGATTACAAGTGGAGTGAGTAAAAAATAAATAGTAATATTAAGGAGATTTGCAATGGATAGTTGTATAGATAGATGTAACTAGGATAGGGTCTCATGAACAATGGATACATCTGAGGTAGCTTTGATAGGGTCTCATGAACAGTGGGTAGAGTAGAGGCATAGTTTTCCCTTAGGTAGTGATTAACAGATTTCTTTAGAAGGTGCGGGAAGGGAGCAACAGACCAGCCAGATGGTTTAAGGAGGAGGGTTTAGATAGTTGTTGGAGAGAAAAGGTTTCAGTTTCTTCTTGAAGTGAGGGAATGATTGATTGTCATGTAAAGCCTGGGGCTGTGAGTTCCATAATCTGGGAGCATTGCCAGAGAAAGAGCAGGTGCAAAATTTCTCTTTCTTGAATTTCAGCAGATTCAGGAGTAGTTTGTTAGTGCTACAAAGAGGTCTCCTTTGACTGACTTTGTATAATTTATTTGCGAGGTGGACTGGTATTTCCTTGGGTAGAACTTTGTGAGTTACGCAAGCAGTTTTGAGTATAGCTCTTGCCTCAATTGGAAGACAGTTGAGCTGCTTGAGAGTGGGAGTGATGTGATTAGCTGTGAGTGTTGGTTTAGGAACAAGGCAAACCACTGAAGGACAGCTCCAATGATGTCTGCATGCTGCAAGAGGGTGTTTGGGAGGATGTCATGGTTCACAGTATCAACGGCGGTTGAGAGGTCCAAGAGGACTAGCGGGCAGTTCTGGCCATCATTCAGAGATCTGTAAAGGTCATCTGTGATGTTCAGTATTGCAGTCTCTGTACTACAGCTTTTCCTGAACACAGATTGGAAGGTGTTGTGCTAGTTGTATTTTTAAATGTGGTTGTTAAGTTGTGAAAGCATCCAAGAACAAACAAGGGAGATACCCTATGTACCAATATGGGACAGGGTGAAATAATCTTAAAAAAGGAAAAACAGTCCCTAAGTTTAAGGATATCCCTTATGTCGAGGCGTCCCTTGTCCTAACTAATCCAGTGAGACACAACCCGACTCAAAGAACAACCCTATGGTCAAAAGACAGCAATAAGACTCAGCTGACCAATAGCTGAGCGACAGTTTCGTTGGGTACTCAATGTCATATATAAGTCCTGTAGCATTACAAAAACAATCCTATGTGCATATGTCATAAAAACAATGGTTTATTAAAAATATTTTTTCATTACAGTACATAGAATTCAATATTGCACAATCATACAAACAATTACATTAAAAACCAAAAGGTTGACGCGGCGTTTCGGTGTCTTGAAAGGATAGGTACACCTTCTTCAGGACGGTTTTTAAAATCACTAAAAAAAGAATGCCACAATTACAAATAGTTTCAGACTTATGACAGAGTCCCTAATTCATCCTAACAAATAATCTTTGTATCACACATTGTAATGAAACAGATCTGTGGTTAAATCATTCATTATAGACTTATACCTCAGTCTTAAATCATCTTATTTTCCAACTATACTCAATAGTTTCATACATTTGTAGTTTGCCTGTCCACTATATTCCATTATTTTGACATTTCATGATTTACAATACCTTTAGTTACTAAAAGAGAAAACATTCAATCACTTTTTCATGGTCATACCCCCGCCGATTTACACGATCAAGACCATTCTGGCTTTTTCACTTTGCCTTAATTATAAAGGATTATGACAAGTCATATTGCGTGGCCATACTGTCTCCCCTTATAACTATAAATGTCTATAGTCAGTAGTGATTCTATCTATAGTATCTATAGCGATAATAGTTATTCTCTAAACATAGATAGGTTCACTATCAGCGATCAACATACTCACATACCTCAAATTATGAGCGAATCTGATAGTAGCGAGCTATCTTTAATACCAGCTATTTCTTATTCCTTTAGTTGCATATTTTCAGCACAGTTGGTTATTACAAATTAGTTCCACCTAAAAGATAAATATTATGGCATGATTTGTTAAACCAATTCTTTATCGAAAACCTGATCGATATAATGCGATAATTTAATTCCGTCATACCTGGATCCAAGTGTTTATATAAACTGGATAGGTTCGCTGTACCAGGGATGACCACCGTATGGATAATGTAATCGCATACACCCTTGTTGTGAAAGCACACATTTTCAATGGTTTTGGCAGTGAGGGGGTGGGTAGTTATAGGGCTTTAGCTATTAAGGCCATTATGGTCGGCGTCTGTTTTTTTGATGAGGGGGTGACTGGGCCAGGTTTGAGGGGGGGCCTGCATGAAGCCACTTGATAGGGAGAAGCTGATGGTTCTGGTCTATGTAGGAGAGATGATATGACTGAGATTTTTAATAAGCGCAGCAGGAAGGGGGTTTGGAGATGTGCGATGTCGGTTGAGGTTCTTCTTCAGGGATATGGTTGAATTCAGTCCAGGTTGTATCATTTTTCATTTGCAAGGGGTTGAGGTTGGTGAATTGTGTTGCAGAGAGGGCGAGAGAAATGTTGCAAATTCTTCACAGCGCTTGCTATAGTCATTAATTTAGTGTTGAGGGAAAGAGGAGGTTTGCTGTTTGGTGATGTTGAAGAGGTCTTTGGGTCTGTACCTGGACTGGTAAAGTTGGTCTCAGAAAAATGAGAATTTTTCTCTGATGAAAGCCCATACGT
>NW_028249794.1:0-139317 GCF_964263255.1 Lissotriton vulgaris
GACAGAGGGAGGGAGACAGCGAGGGAAAGAGAGAGAGAGAGAGAGAGAGAGAGAGAGAATGCGATAGAGAGAGAGAGAGAGAGAGAGAGAGAGAGAGAGAGAGAGAGAGAGAGAGAGAGAGAGAGAGAGATGTGTATGCTGGGTCTGGTGGCTCAGTGGACGAAGTCGTCTGCTGCAGGGACCTGTGTTGAACCTTTTTGCTTTAGCCCTGCCCCCTCCCCCTCTGATCCCGGGCCCTATAGTGCAGCCCTCGGCCACAAACCACACTGTAAATTTGGCCCCCCAGTGAAAGTTTGTGAGTACCCATGTTCTAGAACAACTGTGGGGTTACAAATATAGGCAATACACCAACAGGGTAGACAATGGCCAAGATACATTGGGGCAGTTACTCAAGTGGCTAGCTAATCCTCATAGTCAACACATGCCTATCCTAGTCATAGTGAATCAAATTGGCCAGAAGGTGTACACATTGGACGCAATCATTTGTTCTAATTATTAGGTGTGGGCATGACATACTCTGCTTTTGGAGTTTGTGGAGTTTTTCCCACTCCACCCTCCACTCCGCGCTCGCAGGTCTGAAATACTCCATGGAGCAGAGTTTTTTCCTCCCTTGCCAATGTTAAGTTGGTGAGCACGAGTGAGGAAAATCTTACTCCAGACCACCTCCTGACTAGATTTTCAATGCTGACGGTCATGGATGGCCACTACTGCATGCATTTAGAAACATTCCGCTCATGTAGAAGAAGCTGCTACTTGAGCAGAACATTTACTGGAGCAGCAGAAAGAAGTGTCACTCTCTTGCACTTTTCATGGTGCCATTCACGTTGGAAGAAAGTTCCAGTCAGGGAAATACACCTGGTGGTAAAATTGAGTGCAAACGGCTCAACATGATGCACTCTGCCACTTACAGAACTCCACGTAGCGCATCAGAGATTTTTAGTCACTTCACAGAGTTCTGCATACAAAACTTCGCAAACTCCACCCCGGACTACTTATTGCACAGACCTCTATTCCACTAGCCCCGGTGCTACTCAACAAGAACTGCATTTATACATCATCGCTGCCAACACCAACCAACTAGTGTTGGGCCCAAGAACAGGCAGTCATAAACACTACAAAAGCACTAGCATAAGGGAATTTGTTGGGCAAGAGGATCAGCAAGGTCTCGGTTTGGATTTCTCACCTGGATGAAACTCCTGTATACCTCACTGCCCACCCGAGCTAAGATTGAGCAGTTCAACTCTGACTCTGCTATGTATACCAAGGTACCCAATAGGGGTGTCCCCTCTCCCTGGTATTGTGCTCCAACAAGGTGGTTCATCCCAAAGTTTTTTTTATTACTTTTGAAAAAATGTTAACTCAGATCACCAGAAAGCGTCTGCAATACTTCAAAGTGCCCCACAATCAAAACTGTCCACCTTGCAGCCACTGCATTTGCCCAGGACTAGATATCATACCATACCATCACCTTTGTCAGTGCCTTGGTATAATCATTGGAAGGAATAGGCAATACCCAAGGATCTGCTCCTAATCAATAAGTCTGAACATATGTCTGGGAAAATGCCATTTTCGGCACCATAATCAAATCATGCAAGCTTTAATTGCTGCCTTAACCCATTGTTCCACTTTCGGGGGTAGAGAGTCCCTCCATTTCATGGAGATTTCTCTTCTAGCAATTAAGATCAGATAAAAGTGCAGCCCTCTATGTGACTGCCTCAGTAACTTACTAACTTTATTGTCACCTCCGAAGAGAACAAGCACTATATTCAAATTGATCTCTCAATCAAAAATATCTTTTAAAGTGAGTTCAATTCCTCCCCAGTAATCCCTCAGCTAGGGCATTCAAAGAAAATATGAAGATCCTTGGCTTCTATACAGCTGCACCTTACACATCTTGGGGGAAGTATGAGATACAAACTTTGCGATTTTGGCTGGAGTCCAGAACAGACGATTAATAGTAAAAAAAGTGATTCCTCTTCAGGTTGGCTGGTTTAAAGATTGTAGAGAAGCCTCTGGGAGGTATCCCAAACTGTTTTGATATCACACTCATGTAGAGATCCACTCCAGACTGAGTGGGGAGGTGCTAGCTTCTTTTTATCTGCCTCTAAGCACTTCCCGTACCACTTTGCAACGTCCCGATCCTTAAGGCTTATGTGTTGGAGAGAGAGCTCCAGCTCCCAGTCACCCAAAATTTCCTTTTTGCAGGCCTCAAAAGGTTTCCTAGAGCTACAGCTGCTTGATCTGTAACAGCTTCTACAACTCTAGTTTGTCATGCTGCCTCTGAAGAAAGAGTGTTAACTCTGAAACGCGTCAGGCAAGGCGTGTGTTGATTAAATTACTTGTGCTGCACAAAGGTTGTCCCAGTGCTTTTGAAAATCTTGTTGGGAGTGCTATCCAAAAGGGCAACTTGTGAAACTCAATGTATTACGGCCTGCCAGGTCAGGAAAATGCAGCTTTGCGGATATGAAATGCATATCCAGTGACATTCTGCGTGAGTGACGCTTTGGAGCAACAAGCTGCGCTTTATGTTTTGAACAATCTTTTGGTGTTTGTGCAAGCAATGCTAACAAAAGGAAAATATGTACTTAATATTTCAACAGGTTCTGTGTCCGGACCCACTTGGGATTTAAATATGACTCCAACTCCCGTGATTCTTTGTTTCCAGGCCCAGCTGGGCAGGATATAATTAGAAGGGATTTGTCAATTGGAGTGCTCATGGAACCAACTTTGTTTGTCATGCTGCCTCTGAAGAAAGAGTGTTAACTCTGAAACACGTCAGGCAAGGCGTGTGTCGATTAAATTACTTGTGCTGCACGAAGGTTGTCCCAGTGCTCTTGAAAATCTTGTTGGGAGTGCTATCCCAAAGGGCAACTTGTGAAACTCAATGTATTACGGCCTGCCAGGTCGGGGATATGCACCTTTGCGGATATGAAATGCAAATCCAGTGACATTCTGCGTGAGTGAAGCTTTGGAGCAACAAGCAGCGCTTTATGTTTGGAACAATCTTTTGGTGTTTGTGCAAGCAATGCTAACAAAAGGAAAACATGTACTTTATATTTCAACAGGTTCTGTGTCCGGACCCACTTGGGATTTACATATGACTTCAACTCCCGTGATTCTTTGTTTCCAGGCCCAGCTGGGCAGGATATTAATTAGAAGAGATTTGTCAGTTGGAGTGCTCACGGAACGAACTTTGTTTGTCATGCTGCCTCTGAAGAAAGAGTGTTATCTCTAAAATGCGTCAGGCAAGGCGTGTGTTGATTAAATTACTTGTGCTGCACGAAGGTTGTCCCAGTGCTTTTGAAAATCTTGTTGGGAGTGCTATCCAAAAGAGCAACTTGTGAAACTTAATAAATAAATATATATAAATATATAAATATATATATTACCTACTGGCGGTCGCAGTAGGTATATATAGTTAGGATTTTGTCCCTATGGGATTTTTGAAAATTCTATGTCTAATAACTTTGGCGTTTGTGGACGGAATCGGCTGAAATTTTCTGGAAAATGGCACATTTTGTTTCTGAGCAGCCCCTGAAAATTTGGGGGGGGGTCATCAAGGGGGGGCCGAGAAAAAACGGGGGTCCCAAAACGCGTTTTTCCCATGTTAATTTCCATAGGGCGGTTGGCCTCACTTTTAGCTCGAACGGCTGAATGGATTTGGACGAAACTTGGCAAAATTGTAGGGACTGTTAGCCCGATGTGCCTTTGCTAGGTCTCAATATATGTGCTCCAGTGGATTTTGAGAAATTAACGTTCAAAAAAAGATATATATCTGTAACAGCGCTCCGGGCAGCGTTCCGGTTTGCGTACTTTTCGCGTAACGGAGCTTTGCGAAGCGAAGCTGATTGGCTCTTCGGTGTCTGTCAACATTCTAAACAGTCCAGAGCGGCCGCCATCTTGTCTCTCGGTAGGATCGAGAGACAAGAGGAGGCCAAAACAAAGGGGGAAATTACCATAAGAGGGCATAGTAGATCCTCGTTGACCCCCTAGGTTTTATGTGGAGGTTTTAAAAGGGCCCAGCAGGGCAAAAAAAAAAATTCGCGAACCGGAAAGCGTTCTGGGCAGCGTACTATAAGGAAAAAAGAATGATAGACTTTTCAAATACTGTATGTTAATTGATTGTTGGTTTTGTTGATTATTTTTTAATTTCTTTATTTTTTAAGCAATTTTTATTATTGTGATTGTGTTTCATAATTTAATAAACTTTCTAACATTTCACTGTCAGAAATGTCATTATTTTCATTGAACATAGTTTGTAGTCTCTGAGGGTGTAAAATGTCCTCATGTTTAAGGAGGTCATCTACTGCTTCCACACATTGCAGTAGTTCTTGGTCCCAAGTTTCATTCATAAATTCAATTTCATTTGGATCAATGATTTCTTGGCTGCTCTCTTGCAGGACAATTTGAAATTCAACTTTCTGTTCGCCTTCCATTTTGCCTGAAATTTGGATAAAAAAAATATATATTAGTAGAGATAGGGCACTGCTGGGATTAATTTTAGATAGGCAGTTTTTATCAGTGAATTTATCTTTTGGCAGTGTATAGTATCAGAGTGGAAGTAGGAATATAAAAAAGTGTATGTGATTTAATGTAAGTAAATTCATAATTATACAAGAGAAGCCTAACTCCATCCATAACTATAACAGAGAAGTCTATCTAAATCTATAACTACTACAGAGGGATAGTATATAACTATCAGAAAAAGTTTGCCATATTAATTTATAGTGTACAATATACTTCAGTTTTAAAAATAACAACTTACCTTTACAAAGAAGTTGAAGTGTTTAGTGATAATTCAATTGAAATGTACAACAAGAAGTAGCAGTCAAAATGGCTGTGTTTCCTTCTCTTCCTTTATATATATTCAGGTATATAACCAATCAAATGTCAGGTAATAAAAGTAGAAAATGAAAGTAACATTTTCATTGGTTGTCAATTCCAACACTTCAGATGTGTTTTGTGAAGTAATTTACCTCACGGTATTTAGAGAGGTCTACAGGCTAAATGGCTAAATAGAATTTCAATCAAATTTGTGAAAATGAAAGGGATTGTTATGTAGTGTGAGCTAATCTATATTTGGTGAGAGTGTCTCTAGTCGTTTTTCTGTAAATTACTTTCCCACCTTTTTTTTTGGACCGCTTCCCGGGAAGCGGTCCGGTTCGCGAACCAGCAGCGTTACGGGAGTCCACCATTTTGTGTTTCGGTCGAATTAAGATACAAGATGGAGGGCAAATAATGTTCAGAATGGGTAGAAGGGGGCACGGTAGACGTATCTTGACCCCCTAGGTTTTCTGAGGGTGGCTGAGGAGGCCCATATGTGCGGGAAAACATTTTTTTTTTTAGAAATTTTGCGCAGTTAGCTTCTGGTTCGCGTACCGGGTAGCGCTCCGGGGAGCGTAGTTTGTTGAAAATTAGAGAAAAAAGTTAGAGTAAAATAATAATTGTGAGTGATCAGATGTAGGGTAGCTCTGAGAAGAGCTTTTGGGTTTATGGTACATTTAGGTACTTATAAGTAGGTACCAATGCACAGTCTTAAATTCAAAATGAAAATTCTGTTGCCCTCATCTGAGAAGTGAACTCCATCTCCTCTGTAGATATCTTGCATGCAGTAACGCAAATTATTGTTGTACATGGAGCCCATTCCATGGTCTCTCATGTAAGCTGAAACAGATTTGTTTACATGCTTCCTCGACTTCTCAATTTGTGGACAAAATTGGTTCGACCACCTCCATTTCTGTCTTTGGCATATATTTGAATATACCAAGGCAGTTTGAGGAAAAAGTGCCATTAATTGCTCAAAGGTGTCCTTTAAAAGCATTTCCAGACCTACCCCAGTCAAAGTGCCCAAATCATTACCTCCACAGTGCACAATTAACAGGTCAGGTTTTGGCAAATGCATAAAGGTTTTCACCAATGGTATCAATTGGTGACATTTTAATCCTCTTTGGCCCAACCACTTAATTTCCACATCTTGTAAATTGAGGTTAGGTAAATTTCTGTTCTCAGCATACCTTTGAGCCCAGTAGATGTAACTATGTCCAACAATCCAGACATAAAACATGGTGAGAGAAGGTTGTGCTGCAGTCAGATGAAGTGTGGTAATGAAAGGGCAGTTGAAACAGTAGGAGTTTGTAAAGAAAAAAAACGGTGGAGTTTCAGTGCTAATGATTCATTAGCAGTGATTGGTGGATTTCCATTTCTGAAAACAGAAAGTTAGGGTGCATGGATGTGTTCTTTGAAAGATGTAATTTGAATGGTCAAGGAAAAAATATTTAATGAAAGATTGCACTGGATACGCAGGTGCACTGAGAGTTCAGAGTTCAATTGAAACATTGTTGTGTGAACTTGCAAACATCAGATGTCTTTCAGGAGGTGGTTGCTAAGCAAAAAAAAGGCAGAGAGGGCAGAGGGGGGAAGGGTTTTGATTTGAAAAAAGTGAGGGAAGAGTTATGATTGGCTAATATGAGAGATATGTGTAATGAATATCAGCATTTCGGTGCTTTCTATAGCTGCAGCCTCTGGAGTGCATACTCTTTTTTCTGCTGAAGACAATTTGGTGTATTTCTGAGACTGTTTTGAAACTCAAAAAGTATTTGCTAAGGTGAGAAAAGATTTATTTAATTTAGATAGAGAATAGTATGATTTAAGGAGAAAATGATGAAGAAAACTGTGTTTTTAAAATGATGCTTTGTCTCAAGTGATATACAAATAGATTTTGTTTCTTTGAGAAATTGTAATTGCATGTTCTGTGTAGAAATCTTGCATGCAGTAACACAAGTTATTGTTGTACATGGAGCCCATTCCATGGTCTCTCATGTAAGCTGAAACAGATATGTTGTGTTTAAAAACGATTTTTGAAAACAATTACATTTCTGGATATGTACTGCTAGAGCTTCATAGGTTGTTTGGGCCATATTTATAAGGCATTTGAGTGTCTATGATGTTATTTTTCCCATTTTAATTGAAGAGCTTTCTCCATGGGGCAAGTTTCTTGTAAATATGCTCCCACCTGTGCTTGGCAAATTTAGATTTTGATTATGGGAGTTACATAGCCATGTTAAAAATGACCCAAAAATGGTGCAAGGGCAATCAAAAAAACGCTTTCATGTGTCTTAAGGACATTTTTAGTCATTTCCTCTTGAATGTAGGTATACAATTGATTTATATGTTGTGTTTAAAAACGTTTTTTTAAATCAATTACATTTCTGGATATGTACTGCTAGAGCTTCATATGTTGTTTGGGGCATATTTATAAGGCATTTGAGTGTCTATGATGTTATTTTTCCCATTTAAATTGAAGAGCTTTCTCCATGGGGCAAGTTTCTTGTAAATATGCTCCCACCTGTGCTTGGCAAATTTAGATTTTGATTATGGGAGTTACATAGCCATGTTAAAAATGACCCAAAAATGGTGCAAGGGCAATCAAAAAACGCTTTCATGTGTCTTAAGGACATTTTAAGTCATTTCCTCTTGAATGTAGGTATACAATTGATTTATATGTTGTGTTTAAAAACATTTTTTGAAATCAATTAGATTTCTGGATATATACTGCTAGAGCTTCTTAGGTTGTTTGGGGCATATTTATAAGGCATTTGAGTGTCTATGATGTTATTTTTCCCATTTAAATTGAAGAGCTTTCTCCATGGGGCAAGTTTCTTGTAAATATGCTCCCACCTGTGCTTGGCAAATTTAGATTTTGATTATGGGAGTTACATAGCCATGTTAAAAATGACCCAAAAATGGTGCAAGGGCAATCAAAAAAAGCTTTCATGTATCTTAAGGACATTTTAAGTCAATGAGGAAACACAGGTGATGTAATTCTGAAATGAGGAAAAGAAACTCCACATTTTTCAATTACATCACTAGTGTTTCCTAAGTTTATGAATGACATTGTGCAGATGAAGTTTAGGTCTGACCACAGATTCAAAAGAGGTCTGCCCTTTGTTCAAGAGTGAAGTGGACATGACTTACTTCATTGGTAGGCCTTCACATGTATTATCTCCTTTGTATTCTTCAACAAGCGAAAATCTCATCTGCAACCGTGAGTAGGCCTCACCTCAAACAAACCTCTGGATAGGCCACACCTTATCGTCATCCTGAATCAATCATTTAAAATGTTAGGGAGAGATTTATGATAGGTGTATGCCTGTTTTGTACCACTGTGCGTCACTTTTGTGACGCAGTGGTGGTGCAAAAGATTTGCTATGTTAAAAAATAAGTAGGGTGTAAAGTTTTTGATGACTGTTATTCATTTACTGTTTGGTAATAGTGGTTAATAACATTTTTTATTATATTTTACCACAGATTCAACTGCAGATCATTTCAAAATTTGAAAATGCCAACTAAGAATCGAATTAGAAAGACTAGAAAACGTCAAAGACAGCAAGTTCAGCTATTACTGCAGCAGTCCTCTCCCCAAAAAACTTGTCAAATCACCAAGAAAGCTCCGGGTAAGACCACGAAATCATTCATAAGAAATATTTGTAGTAAAAAAAGTATTTCTACAGAAAATGTTTCAGTCCAGAAAAAGAAAAGCAATTTAAACGGAAAGAAAAGACCAATCAAAAATGTTACTGTTAGAGCAAGAGATAACTCTGTGCATGATAGTAGAAGGAAACAACAGTTTAGGGACATTCGAAAATGAATGTTCTGCAACAGGATAATAGTTAATTTATTAAAAAATATTAAGAAAGGCCAACAGAAAGTGGCATTTTATAAGAAAAAGAAAAATGTAGAGAAAATTTTTGATCATGCTTTCGAAATTAGGCGAAAGTTATTTATTTTGGTAATCAATAGAATTAGGAAACTAAACAAGGTAATTTCTGATTTCAAATCAAATAGTAGATGGAAGAGAGTAGTTAATCGAAGTAATTTTTGTGAAGTTTTTTCCGGAGAATGGATGCATAGTTCAAGTTGTGAGGCATTTTTTAATGAGGAGAGTTATTTTCAGGATAATGATTTGGTGCTTGCAGTTGACACCAGTGGTCGAGCTTATGAAGTGAAGGATGGTTGTCCAGTTGAAAAAGAAAAACTTGTGACAACAGAGATAGAAGAGGTGTTAGGTAATGAGGTTTTAGAAAGACGTCCTAAAGGTCCTGTGTACATTTGGAAGTGTAGTTCTATTTGCAGTGTGCAACAGGATTCCATCAATTTGCTTTGTGATTTTGTACGGACATTTAATAAGAAAAGTTTGAAGCAGAAAATGAAGTTGTTGCAAGAATTAGATCCTTGCAGAGTGAGACAAGTGACAGGTTTGCGTGGTCATTCACTGGCTTGTCTTTCCAGGAGAGTATGCCAGAGTGTTTTTCATCATTTCAGCATGCTAGCAGTGCATCATAATAAAGTGAGGAAATTAGTCAGAATGTTGTATTATACTAAAAGTCCAGCAATTATGCTTAAACAATTATGTGCTGCTCTTTTGCATGGTTCTGAAATAGATGTCAAGAATATTTGTGAAGAAATTGAGTTTTGTTACTTTGGAAGTAAAGATGAGAATGTTCAAATTGACCCAGAAGTAGCGGGTAATGTTGAAGATAATGTACAGGTTTCCAGTACAGATAATTTTCAGAAGGAAATTGCCACGTTTCAGGTGAAATCAAGTGAGAGGCCTAATTTCACTTGTGTGTGTTGTCGACGCACTTATTATAAGAATCAGACTAAGTTAGTGGATTTATATGCAAAAAGTGAAAGGGAAAATAATAGTGAATGGAAGGATTTCGCAACATACTTGATGGTAGAAAATTGTTTTGATTTGGGATCGGATCAACGTGTGTGTACTTATTGTTTTAACAAATTAAACCAAAACCAGATGCCTGCTAGGGTGGTTCATAATAATCTGGAATTGGTTGAGATTCCTTCTGAATTGAAGGATTTAAATACTTATGAATCTATTTTGATTCAAAGTATCCATCCCTTTCAGGCTATTGTAAGAATGGAGCCAAAGACAGGGAAGTTGCCTCCATCAGATTTACAGAGAGGATTAAAGGGAAGAGTTGTTTATTTGCCTCTAGATTTGCACAAAAACATTAACACAATTGGAGTAGAAAAAGTGGAAGAGGAACCTCTGGTTATCTTAGTTAATGGGGTTCCGACAAAGAATAAGAAAATATGGCAAGATTTAGTGGATGTTAGGAAAGTCAAAAAGGCAACATTGTATTTGAAAAAAAATAATAAGTACTATAAGAATGTATATGTTGCAGAAGAGGAAGTAAGTGATGAAGAGGATAGCGATTTGTGTGCTGGCCAAATTGAGAAAGTAGAAGCCTCTAAAAGTGAAGAAATATATGAACATTATAGTGTTCATCCTTTGCATTCCAAGGAAGTAATGGGGAATGCTATTGAGTTGTTTCAAATGAAACAAGCCAAAGGGAGTCCCATTAGTGTTTGGGAGGAAAGTTTGGAAGCTCGGTGTTTCCCACAGCTATTTCCAATAGGTCAAGGAGGAAGATATGATGAGCGACCTCATCAAATTCCTGCTTCTGAATACCGGACTTTACGATTGTATGCAGAAGATCCTAGGTTTCGTCAATGCATTCCCTATTTGTTTCATCTCCTGTTTGAAAGCGATCTGTCTGGACTGTCATATGCAGTGAACCACATCTTGAAAAGTGGTATACAGATGCGAAACATCTCAGCAAGTGACTTTATGCATAAAGTCAATGTCCAAGACAGTATTTTGGATTCTCACCTAATTAATCTCATAGCGTGTCAGCGTGGTACTAATGAGTACTGGTACCGTCGTCATGGTGATTTAAAATGTATGCTGAGGAACTTAGGAACTCCAACATGGTTCCTCACTCTGAGCTGTGCCGAGTATGGCTAGGAAGACTTACTTGAATTTCTACGAGAGGCAAATGGAAACATTGAAAACATTGAATTCAAGACACCCGGAGAACTGTGTTCTTTGGATCCAGTGAATGTATGCAGGTACTTCAATCATAGATTTGAAGCTATGATGTCTTTCATCATGAATAAGAAGAATCCACCTCTTGGAGAGGTGTTGGATTTCTTCTGGAGAAAGGAGTACCAAGCAAGAGGTGCTCCTCATATACATATGCTGCTGTGGATCAAGGATGCACCTAAATTTGGAACGGATCCGGATGACTTAGTGATGAGTTTCATAGAACAGTATTCTACGTGCGCTGTTCCAAACGCAACGGAGAAGAAAAGCCTAAGAGAACAAGTTCTATGTTTCCAAAGCCATCGTTGTGGAAAGTACTGTCGTCGCAAATTCAGAAACAAGGACAAGTTCTACACCAAATGTCGTTTCAACTTTCCACGACCGGTGATTTCTAAAGGAAGAGTGAACAGTTTGATGTCTTCTCTGCGACATAATGTGACGAGGAAATCACCCAAAAATACATACAATTTGAAAAGGAACGAAGAGTCCAAGTACATCAACGACTACAACCCAGTGATTTTGTCCACGTGGAATGCTAACATGGATATACAGTTTGTGGCTGACAACTGTATGGCTGTGGCTCGGTATGTGACATCTTACATCACCAAAAAAGAAAAGACAGAATTGAAGGATATGTGGGAGGACATTTCCCATGAAAAGAGCCTCAGTAAGAAGTTGTACAGTTTCAGTCTGAAGATGTTGTCGCATCGAGAAATTGGAGCTTACGAATGTTCTGACCGGTTGTCTTCAGCAAGTCTTTATGCCAAATCCAGGAGTATCGTTTGGGCGAGTCTTGGTCTTGCTGCAACGCGTAATCGAGTTCTGAAACCTGTGCGGGAAATTGAGTATTTGGCGGAAAAGGAGCCAAACAGTACCGACATTTTGAAGACCAACATGTTGGATACATATTATCCAAATCAAAGCAGTCACCTTGAGAATGTTTGTTTGTATGAGGTTCTACAAAATTACATATTCAAGAGGAACATCAAAGAAGATATTGAGAAAGGAGTGTATGCTGTAATTGGAAGTGAGGGATGTCTGGTCAAGCAAAGAAAATGCCAATTGGTAAACCATCGAAAATTGAGTGGCGAATCTCCAGAAAAAAAGGAGTTTTTCTATTTAGCACTTTTGCAACTTTTCAAGCCTTGGCGTGCAGAAGAGGAGCTGCTTGGAGATTTCCTCTGTTACGAAGACTCTTTCACTGCCGCCAAGGAGACCATACAATGTCCTGCTTTTCCCAAATATCAAGAAATGCTGACTTTGGAAATTGAGCAGGAAGCAACGATTGCAGCCAAGATTGCCAGAGACAGTTCTCAGGACAGTCAGAGTTCTGTTTCATTGAGTCAGGATCCACTAGGAGGACCTATTATCGAAAATGAAGCTGCCACTGCTATGAATGAAGTGGAAAGAGCCATGGCACATGCTCAGGAGGATGCGGTTAACTTAGAAGACTTGGAAAAACAACTCAACGTTTAGCAGAGGAAAATATATGACGAAGTTACCAAGCAAATTGATCATGGATTAAGTCATGAGAAGAAAGAGTGCTCATGTACGTCGTTGAAGCCTGTCCGACTGTACGTGAGTGGAGAAGCGGGAACTGGAAAAAGTTTCCTCATTAAAGCAATTTCTTGTTATTTGCAGGAAAGGACTGAGTCATCGCTGTCTTGTGTTGTTACCGCTCCAACTGGACTGGCAGCACATAACATTAAAGGTATTACTTTGCATCGTCTACTGATGCTGCCAGTGGAGCATGACAACAAATTACAATACCACAAGTTATCTGGAGATGCTTGTTGTGAAGTTTCAAGAATCTTGAGGAAAATGAAACTTCTTATCATTGACGAAGTAAGCATGGTTTCCAATGTCATGCTTGCCTTTGTGCATTTGAGAATGCAAGAAGTTCTTAAAACTGAGTATGATGTGTTATTTGGTGGCAAACACATCATTGTTTTCGGAGATCTTCTGCAGCTGACACCAGTAAAAGGACAACCTGTGTCAAAATACTCACGCATGAAGATACCAGGAAGTGCCTAGGGAGCATTGGCAACGTCAATATATGGTTAAACTTCAATTATGCTGAACTGCATGAAAATATGCGTCAGGCAAAGGATGAAGATTACAAGAATATTCTACAAGATATTAGAATTGGAAAAGTGACCGAGCATGGGAAATAAGCTTTACATGCACGATTACTGTCAAATTTATATCCAGAACAAGACGTTGTGCCTGAGAATATTTTTCAGAAAATTACTGAGAAGAAATCCGGAATATGTTTGATGCCAACTCTTGCAGAATGTGCCATCTTCAACAACAAAATGTTGCATTTAGAAAAGCAAGAGATTGTGAAACTGGAAGCTATTGACAGAATAGAGCATATGGGATCAACAATTATTTTGTCTGAGAATTTGAAATCAAAATTGGATTCATTAGAGAAGACAATATCTAAAACAGCGGGTTTTGAAAAGACTTTGAATGTGTGTTTAAATTGCCGAATCATTTTGAGAAGGAATTTACATGTTGAAAGAGGTCTGGTAAATGGATCAATGGGTAATGTTGTTGATTTTGAGAAATACAGAAGTAGAGATGGAATTGAATTTTTAAAAATTAAATTTGATGGCATTGAGGAAGTACAGCTAATTGGTCGTTGTTCTGCTAGGTTTTTGCTTGTTAAAGACTTATATGTTCGCCGTAAGCAGTTTCCTGTTTGCTTGGCATATGCGGTGACAATCCATAAATCGCAAGGTTTAAGCGTAGACACTGCTTTGGTGAATATTGGCAGTTCTGTGTTCAAGGAGGGTATGGCATATGTGGCATTGTCACGAGTTAGAACTTTATCGGGATTGTACTTGATTGACTGTGATGTCACAAACATTTGTGCGGATCTAGATTGTGTTAAGGAATACAATAGGTTAAGAAGAGAGTATGCGCCACATTTGCCTCAATATCCTTTGTTTGAGAAACGTGTGGTAGGCCGGAAACGAAGAAATATCAGTCATAGTAGGGAGGTTGTAGGAAAAAGACCAAAAGTCGATGAACCGAAAATTGTAAGCAGAAAGAAAACGGATTCTGTTGAAGATGTTGTCGGTTTTCAATTTGAAAACAGTTCTGGTGTCAACTGCTATGCTAATGTAGTTGTTAATGTTGTCTTTTCACTAGATACTTTAAAAGAACAGATTGTGATCAATTCGGAACAAAGTTTATGCTGTTTGTTGAATTCTGTGTTAGAGAAATGTAGCACTGATAGAACAAAAGTAGAAAGTGTGTCTGAAGTTCGTTATCTGTTAGACGAATGTTCAGGTCAAACAGACTTCTCTGAAAATATTCAGCAGGATTGTCAGGAGTTTTTAATGTATATGCTTGATGTATTGCAAGATGAGGGTGTAGATGTAGATCACCTGTTTGGGCTTTCTTATCAATGGCAGCATGACTGCGAGAACTGTAGGGTATCAAGTACTACTAGTGTAGACTCAGAAAGATTTATATATTTAACTTTGCCAGACAGTAAATCAGTGTCCTTTAATAAGCTAGTAAAAGCAGCTGATCACAACATGGAGTGTAGCCAATGTAAATCTGAAATGATGTCAACATTATTTATATGAAGATATGGCCAGTATGTCATTTTAATGTTCAAACGATGTAGGCCTGATGGAACAAAATTGACAACTTTAATAAAAATAATTGTTGCTTCGCAGTTGTCAATATCAGGAAGGACTTTTGTAACTGCAGCAATTATCTATCATGACGGTCCTTCAACAACATCAGGACATTACACAGCTTATTTAAAGTCTAGAAACGGCTGGTCATTCTGCAATGATTCTGTTATAACTTTTAAAAAAAAATTGCCGTATGACCTTAAAAATTCTTACCTGGTGTTTTTAAAACCAAAATTTTAGGGAAAGAATCTCGGGATGTGCTCTGAGGAATTTCAAGAGGTTCATGGAGTAGAGGGAATGTAAGTCTGCAATGCTGTCTAGATTATTTGTCCAAAATTTTGATTATAATGTCATTTTAAAAATCCAACTATATAAACCTGATGCAAGTAAGTCTGCTTCATAGTAAGCAGTATCAGTGTGATAGGAAAAGTAGAACATGAGTGAGCAAGATGAGTAAGATATTAGTAGTCCAGGATTGTGAAAGTAATCTTAAACGTTTTCTTTCTGAAAGTTGCGAAAATAGAAAATGACGGGATTTGCTTACAAGAATTCCAAGAGTTGTAAATCGCTCTAACATGATTTGGCCATGTGGAAACATGTGGTAGAATGTGAGAAGTCTTTTATCGTATGTAACATATTTTTCAAAAGGATGGAGGTTTTCTTTCAGAAAGTGGCGGGCTGAAAATATTAATAGCACAACAGAGTGTAAGCTATTCATAGGACATCCTTCGATGTTATGGAAAGTAAGTTAATTTTAAGGAGTTTTGAATTCAGATTTCTTATGTTGTATGGGTTTTTTAAACACAATCATTTTGATTGTGGTTTTTTTCCCCGCTGTTACATGATGAATACCTTCAAGTCACTGATTCTAGTGAAATTTGATTCATTCTGAGAACAGCAAAAATAAACCATTTAACATGTATAATTAATTCTCTACTTTTTGTACTTATGATATACATTTAGAAATGTGAGGTAGATATGGAGAAACTGAGGCTTCTGTAAGTGTCAAAGTTAATGCATACAGTGCTGCACTTCTGGGTACTGTTTTTTTTTTAAACCTGAATAGGCCTCACCTCAAACAAACCTCTGGAAAGGACACATCTTATTTGCATCCTGAAACAATCATTTAAAATGTTAGAGACAATTTTATGATGGCTTTACATCTCTTTTGCGCTGCCATTGCATCACTATTGTGAGACATCAGCAGTGCAAAAGATGCACCATGTTCCAAAATAGGCCTCACTTCATCAGCATCAAGATACTGTTTGTTTAAAATATATATCTTTAGGACTGTGTAGGGGACGTAGAGAAGCAGAGGCTTCTGTAAATGTCAAAGTTGTTGAAAAACTGTTTGTTCTTGAACCTTTTCCCTTGTCTTTTCTAATTTTTAAATACATGTTTTAATATTTTTGAAATGTTTGTTCTCTCTTTCACAGATTGAAAGTATGAAAAAAGAATTAAAAAAGTTAACAAGAATTATAAGGTAAATGTTTTCTACTCTTTTCGTTACATTTCAATCACATTCACCTACTATAGGACTTCAGACTATAGAGCTTTAAACAAAGATTATTTAAATGTGCAAATTTGGAGCTGTGCCCGTGGGTTTTGGTTCAATACACAAGTGCATTGACCTAAAATGCGTGTGCACATTACCAAATCGCCGTCTGTTTCCTCAGGCGTACTCCTCCCACACCTTTGAAGTGAAGTTTAGCTTCACTATAAACGCCCCGGCTGCTTTACATCCTCATTCTACTGTCCCCGCTCCGTCCCCTCCCCTGTCTGCCGTGTGCATTTCTCCTCCCCCCCCTCACAGTAACGTCACTCACACACGCAACGCCATTCACACACGCAACGCCATTCACACACGCAACGCCACTCACACACACAACGCCAGTCACACACACAACGTCACTCACACACACTACGCCATTCACACACGCAATTCATCCATGCAATGCCACTAATCCACGCAATGCCACTCATCCACGCAACACCAATAATCCACACAACGCCAATTATCCACGCAATGCCTCTCATCCACACAACGCCACTCATCCATTTGCAAAACCAAAAGAACAAACTCTTCTATTGTGAAACCTATTGCATTTTCAATGCTTGATTCTTTCACTTCCTTATGTATTTTGTTTTCCACAATTATATCCTCTTCCTTCTTTTCTTAGGTAAATAAATCTATTAAACACCATTTCTGGTTTAGTCCCTATAGCTGTCTTTCTTTTAACATTACTCTCTGTTTTCTTCCCTTGTACTTACTCCTTTATTTTTTTTTTTTTTAAATTGGGGTTAGCTCCCGGTTCGCGAACCGGCGAGCGAACCGGAAAGCGAACTAAAAAAAAACAGCTTGCCAGAGTGTTACACTTTCTAGCAATTTTTGTAAAAAGGGGAGGTAGTTCTGAAAAGAACTTTTTTATGTTTTTGTTGTTTTATATATTTTTTTTCTTTTTTGAACATTATTTGTTTTTTTTGTATTTCTTGAACACTTTTTTGTTTTTTTTGTTTTTTTTCAAAGGGAAAGAACAAAAAGAGGCATTGAAAAGGGCTCAACAGGAGCAAAAAAAAAAATTATTGCTTGGGGCGTTTAGAGCATCGGTGTTTCTCAAATGCTAAATTAATTAATTTCACACTCATATTTGCGCATGAAATTAAAGTGCCACAATATACGCAAGTAAGCTTCATATGGACAAAATTTTTTTGAATATTTGGCACTGTTTCGCTTGCCTCTGCAACTGTGAGAGAAATATCAGCAGATGTTCTGGCCACCGAAGTTGGGGGGTTATCTTGTAGGTCACGCATCTCTGCCCGGCTATAATTTAATGGATGCCACCTCTGCATATGTTGGTGCATCGTGTAGTTTCCATAGCTGTACATTTTTTCAGTGCCCCTGGATAATTTATCTTGGCATATAAGGCACGTAGCATAGCGTGCATTAACTTTTTTCTCTCCTGGTGGAATAGAAAAAAACTGCCAGATAAAACTTTTTTTGTGATGAGATACCCGGGGTAACTCTTTGACAAATCGTGGTGCCTCTTCTTCCTCTCCCTCTTCTGGATCCTCTTCCTCCTCTGGGTTTCCAAGGAACTGTGGAGGTGGTCCTCTCTTCCTATGAGGAGATGGTGGTGGTGGTGGTGGGGGTGCACCAGCTGAAGCTACTACTGAAGCCATTTTTTAAACAGAGCAAAATAGGTCTTCCTTTCTCAAAGTTGAAAGTCAGAGTGAGAAAAAAAGGTGGGGGCTTTCATCATTTGGGAAAAAAATAGTTCTAAACCAATGAAAAGTGTTATTTTTAGGTCACATGACCTAGTCTTACATCATTAGGAAACCAAAAGTGAAATGAACCAATGAAAAGTTTTATAAACAAGTCACATGACCTGTTCCGCTCACGTTACGCGCTGCGCGCCGCGCCCCGGATCGCTTCCGGTTCGCGGTCCGGAGCACTTCCGGGAGCGCTAACGCGGCGCGTCATAAGACGCATTACGCGACAACGTGATATGTCGCGCTTCCGCGACGCGTCACGATGTTGATTTCTGATGCGGTAGTTGCGCAAACGGAACGTTTACCGGTTAGCGGACCGGGTCGCGGCATCAAATTGAGCTAACGGAAAGCTTCCCGGTTCGCGAACCAGGAGCGAACCAAAAAAATATTTTACATTTTTTTTATCATAAACATATAAAATATAATTTGGGATTTAAAGAAAAAGACATTTTACAGCTACAGATATTAGCTTTTAAAAAACCATTCAAATTCACTGAAAAAACTATAGGTTATAGACCATATATAGTTAGGAATTAGCATTTACAAAACCATATTTTACTCACACAAAACCATTGAAATTTCATATATAGTTAGTTGCCCTAACTATATATCGCGCACCCGCAATCCACTGCTGATGATGTCACAAATTACATCATTCATGACATGGTCAGTGACATCACTGATGACATCTCAAATGACATCACTGATGACATCACTGATGACAACATCCAGTGACTGTGTGTTTCTGTAAAGTTAAAATATGTCTTACATATTGAAGAATGAGTGGATGTATAAGTGTCTGGATGAAGGATTTAGTAGGTGCATGACTGACTGTATGAGTGAGTGATTAAATGTGTCTCACTGAGGGCATGAGTTAGTGACTAATCTGTCTTAATTTGTACATCATTATGTCTGTTGTTCTGTAAACTGCTGCATGTGTTGATCAGGAGCTATTTGAGTAACTATATGGGTTATTGGTTGGTTGCCCAAGTATTTGTATGGGAGACTGGATGTGTGTGTGGGTGGCTGGGAGGTGTGTGGAAAGGGGCGACCACTCGGTCCCCCCGAACGTATGGTGGAGTACCCCGATCCCCCCGGGAAGCCATTTTGGGCGGGAGGCGCGTCTCGGCTGGTATGCCCGAAGCGGCGTAGCCGGGACGCGCTTTTTCCCGCCCAAGAGTGGGTTGTCCTAGACACTGATGCCGTCAGCCACGCCCCTGGAGGCGGGAGGAGGCGGGTTTACGCCCGCCCGGAGAAGAATAAAAGGAGCAACAATCCAAGGAAGCATCCTCTTGTTCCTGTGCTCTGAAGCTGCACCTCCTCGCTGCACGTGAGCTCGAGACGGAACGAAGAGCCAATTTTGAAATTTGTAATTACTCTCTTTTCTCTTCTAGCACTGCAGATCGCGTCCAGGATCTTTCACCTACGTGAGGAAAATGCCGGGCAAGAGAGTCGCAAAGAAGGTCAGCACCGACCAAATGCTCCGGATGTTGGTGAAAGACATGGCAGAGATGAAGAGAAAAATGGCGGCCAGGGACGGTGCGGGAAGGCCGAAAAGATCCAACCCGGCGGAGGTCCCGGCCGGAAGAAGGAAGAGGGCCAGGAATGGGGCAAATGAGGACGAGGTCGCAGTCCCGGAGGCTCCCCCGGCGCGCCCTCCTAGACCAGCGGAGATTCCCGCGCCGGCTCCCGCCGAGGGCCAGCGGATCCCCGTGGTGGCTACCCCAGTGAACGATGGGGACATGCCCCCGGAGTCGGCCGCCCAGCTGGCGGCATGGTTGGGTAATAGCAGCGGGGGTTCCGTGGCTCCGGGGGACACGGCCGAAGAGGCCAAGCAAATAATGAGGCAGTTGCGGCAGTCACGGGAGGCCGCGAAACCACCTTGTCCGTTTGTTTCCCCACAGGCTCCAGTTGATCAACCCGCAGCTGGCACGAGTTCGGGAGCAACGGCGGTTACAGCTTCTAGCTCAGGTAAGCAGCTAATGCCGATTGCGGGGAAGGGGTCTGTACCCTCGAGAAGGGAGAAATTGGCTCAGCATATCCCGATGGAAATCAAAGAACGGATATGGGCTGAGAAATATGTAAACATGTTTTCCTTGCTAACTGTTCATTACGAGATTGAGCATGTGAAAGTCCAGAAGGAGCTTATGCATCCGAGTGTTTGGCGCGCAAAAATGGCCGCTTTTAGAGTCGATGAGACGATAGGTAATTGGGGCAGAGCACTTGGCATATTCACTTCAATTATGGGGGAACGGCCTGAACTGTTGGCCGAGTTACCTGTGTACCAGACACGTATTATGGAATTTTCTCAGACATATGCGGGCAATGAGTGGTTTTGCTATGATAATATTTTTCGCAAGGCCAAAGAGTTCGACACGTGCCTGACGTGGGATTGTTACGACTCCATTTCTTGGCAAAAAATGGAGAACTCAGGCATGTTAAAGGCGCCATTGTTGGGGGGGGCGGGGGTGAGTTTTCCCGCCATTCATCTGGGGCGCCCTTTCGGGCGGGGGCAAGTAATGAGCATCACCCAAGGTCGAATGGCAATACAGGTAAGAAAGGGGTATGCTGGAACTTTAACAGGGGAAAGTGTATGAGGCCCCAGGGGTCATGCAAGTTTAGGCACGACTGTGGGGGGTGTGGACAGTCCTCGCTTCCCGAGACCATGTGCAGAGCCAAAACGGGTGATAACGGAAGTAGGGGAAGCGCCAAACAGGTCTGACATAGTCCGAGGGGCGCCTTTACCTACACCAGTTGATACCATGGCAATGATTCCTTGGCTCAGTGAATACCCGGATCATGACTCCGCTGGGGTGTTGCGAGACGGTTTTTCCTATGGTTTCCGCATCCCGGTGGGGAATTTTCAGGGTAAAGCGCAGTGTAGGAACCAACTATCGGTCCTGCATAATACGGCGGTGGTGCAAGCGAAGATTGGGAAAGAGGTGGCCCGGGGTCGGGTTGCGGGACCATTCGACATGCCACCAGTTCCTAATTTTGTTTGTTCACCCTTGGGAGTGGTCCCCAAGAAGGACCCGGGTGAGTTTAGACTGATACATAATTTGTCAGCTCCGAGAGGTCTGTCAGTTAATGATGCGATAGACCCGGAGGTTTGTTCGGTGCGGTACGCATCCTTCGATGATGCAGTCGTTATGTTGAATCGCCTGGGGCCCGGAGCGCTGATGGCCAAATCGGACATCGAGTCAGCATTCCGGTTGCTCCGGGTACACCCAGATGATCAGCGTCTCCTGGGCTTTATGTTTCAGGGGCGCTATTACATGGATAAATGTATGCCAATGGGCTGTTCCATATCTTGTGCTTATTTTGAGAAATTCAGTTGTTTCCTGCAATGGGCATTCACAAGAATGACGGGGTTTCAGCATGTTATGCATTATCTTGACGATTTTCTGTTCCTGGGGGCTGCCGGAGATACAGAATGTGCACAGGCTTTAAAAGAATTTTGTGATCTGATGAGGCAGTTTGGTGTGCCATTGGCGCCATGTAAGACTGTGGGGCCATCAACTTCGCTCGAGTTTCTTGGAATAGAGCTCGATTCCGAAGAAGGTTGCTTCCGGTTGCCAGAAGAAAAGGTGCGGAAATTCAGGGCCTCGCTTGAGGCATGCATTAGGGAAACTAAGGTGAACTTGCATCAATTGCAGCAGACTGTGGGTCAGTTGAATTTTGCCCTTAGGATAATGCCAATGGCCCGCCCTTTTTCCCGCTCGATTGCACAAGCCATGGTCGGTCTTAAAGAGGGGCACCACCGCACGAGGCTCTCGGCAGAGAATCGCCAGGACATGCGCATTTGGTTGGCATTCCTGGCGGATTTTAATGGTCGGGTTGTTTGGACCAAGCCGGCGGTGTCCTCCGAGGAGTTGGGGCTGTGGACAGATTCGGCGGGCAGTATAGGCTTTGGCGCCATATTTGGCAATCACTGGACGGCTCAAAGGTGGCCGCCATGGTGGCACAAGTGTGGGCTTACAAGTAACATTGCTTTTCTCGAACTGTTCCCTATTCTGGTGGCTTTGAAAACATGGCCTGAGGGGTTTAGGGATCACTCTGTGGTGTTCTGGTCTGATAACATGACCGTGGTTGAGTGTATCAATAGTCAGGCAGCACGATGTAAATGGATTCTGAGGTTGCTCAAAGAAATTGTTTTACTATGTATGCAATTGAACGTGCTCTTTAGAGCGAGGCATGTGCCAGGGGTGCTGAATCAGGCTGCTGATGCGCTTTCTCGTTTCCGTATGCAGGCCTTCTGGGGTTTTCTGCCCACAGCGGACCCGGTGGCGGCACCATTTCCCGAAGCTCTCTGGTCTCTCGGTGCCCCGAACTACAAAACCTTGTGGGAGAGAGTTTAGCACCCAGGACAAGGAAGGCATATGAAGGGGCGTTCCGTTCCTATTGGTCCTTTTTGGGTTCAGCTAGGAGGGAGCTTTGGGGCCAGGAGGAATTTGTCATAGAGTTTTTACTGTCATTACACAGGGCAGGCAAATCGGTGGCTTCGGCCCAGAGGCATCGGGCCGCCATTTCCTTCATGGCGCGGGCCCATGGTATCCAGGATCCTACAGCGTCATTCGTAGTACAGAAAGCGCTGCGTGGGTGGCAACGCCTTGAGGGTCACAGAGTAGATGAAAGGCACCCGATAGGTCTGGATAGGTTGGCCCTGTTACTGTCCGTACTCCCGGCAACATGTTCATCCCAGTCGGAAACAGTGTTATTCCGGGCCGCTTTTGCATTAGCATTCCATGGGGCTATGCGGGTAAGCGAACTGGTGGCAAGAAACAAGCAGGATACGGGAGGTGGTTTGTGCCGAGAGCACATTCAAGTAAAAGGGGAGACGATGATTGTCTCGTTTGTCAGGTCCAAGACCGATCAGGGGGCGATCGGGGACAGTGTAGTAGTCCAGCGGATTCCCGGATCTCCCATGTGCCCGGTGGCATGCGTTGAGGAGTATTTGGCGCAGAGGGCGGCATCATGGGGGGGGACATTGCTGAGGCACGCAGATGACACCCCACTGACAAGGTTTCAGTTCCAGCGGGTGTTTGCAATGGCAATTTCGGCCGCGGGCTTGAACCCGGGCGAGTTTGGGACTCATTCCTTCCGGATAGGGGCTGCTACAGAGGCTACAGCCAGGGGTCTGAGTGTGGAAAAAGTGAAACAGTTGGGGCGTTGGTCCTCGAATTGTTACAAAAGGTATGTGCGGTTGCACATGTTGTGAAGCTGATATCATGTACTCACGCTTCTTGTCTTTGTTTGGTTACAGTTTCGCAAACCTACGAGGCGGGGCGGACTGTGCAGTCGACCCGACACCTGGGAACCAGCGGTCAGAGATCACCGGCTGAGGAAAGAGTGGTGTGGGTCGTGGGCCACTCATACGTGAGGCGTGCCGCAGACGTATTCAAAGCAGGTGACATGGTTCACACAGCTGGGGAATACGGGTACAGGGTGACCTTCTACGGAAGGGGCGGGCTCTGTATTGACCAGTTTCAACATTTTCTCGAGGGTTTGTTAGGGTGGACAAGGTCACCGCCATCTATACTCATAGTACATCTTGGGGGCAATGATTTGGTGACCACTGGTAGACGACTACTTCTCGAGGCGATACTATCCACAGTAAGTTGGTTGGCGAGAAGAGTTCCAGGGTGCACGATTGCATGGTCCCATATGATTCCACGGAAGGTGTGGCGGGGGGCTAATTCAGTGTCTGCATTAAATCATTCTGTGAAAAAGGTGAATAACAAGCTGGGTAGACTGTTCCGTACCAGTACATTGCATTTGATTCCTCATGGTTGTATCAGGGGGGACAATATGTATCTAGAAGATGGGGTCCATTTGTCCCAAGTGGGGAATTCCTTACTCATAGGAGACCTCGTAGCCTGGTTAAGGAGTTTACAGCATGACCTTTAGGTAGGAGTTTTGTGGGGGGTCCGGATAGCCGGTCAACTATCCGGCCTGTGGCGGTAAGGTCATGATCGGTGAGCAGTCATTGGAAGATCCCTAGGGGGGGGCGTCACCCATTACGGATGGGAGCGCCCAGGGGGAGGTGGCCATTGGCCCCTCAACGGGGAGGCGGTCCCTTCTAAAGGGCGGGACGCCTAAAGGAAAGGGAAGGCGGTCAAGGCCCCTCCCTGGATAGGAGGGGCTACGGGCCCCTCCTGGGAATTTCCCGGGGCCAGGACATCTGCGACGGCAGATGTGGTAAGTTGTGTGGGGTGGGGAGGGGGGTCTACGCTACCGTCTAGACACCTCACACGAGTCCTCGGACGACCACGTAGATGGCGTCGAGTTAACAGGGGCCCCCGTCAAGACAAGGGAAATTGGTATGGCACATGAGGTGCAGTCCTCTGTGCGGCCGCCCCTCACAAGTGAGGGGGGAGTTCTGGTTTAGGGATCTGACACCGGTTACGACCTTGCCGTTTGCCCTTAACGTTAGGATGTACAATTTCAATTTGAAATGCATTTTGTAAGGATGTTAGTATCGGCTAGGAGAACCTTTGTATTAGATATGTGTTAAGGTTAGCCAAACATCGTAATGTGGATATGAAATTGTACATGATATGAAACTGTTATTTTAATGTTTTGATTTTGTTTCATATTTTAATAAATACGGCCGGGAGGGTAACTCCCTCCCGCCTTCCAAAAGTTCAGAACTGTTTCCGGTTTCCCAATTCTTGGGGATTGTGTTGAGAGGGGGTGGCGGGTATCTCAGCCATATGACACTGTGCATAGATGTGTGAGCAGTTGATTCACTAGATGTATGGGTTCAAAAGTGCATGTGGAAACAGCTGTATAGGCGGTTGACTGTGTGCATGAGTGTATTGGTGAGTGAATGGATATCTCAGTGCTACATGTCAAAGTAAGTACATATGTAAAACACAGTACATGTGAGAGTTGACATATATAAATAACTGTGCATAAGAGCCAGTGAATGTGTGAGTGGCTGTATGGATCATTGTGAACTTGTATCAGGGATTGTATAAGAGAGTAAATATGTGTTAGTATATGTTTGAATAAGTAAGGTGTGTATAACTGTATAGTTGAGGAAATGGAGGTGTGATTGATTCTTTGCATGATTGACTAGGTGTGTGAATAACTCCATGGATGAGTGACAGTCTGTGAGTGTCTGTTTACACTGAGTGTATCTAAGGTTATATTAGAGTCTGAAGAGGTTCATCGCATTATCACATGAATGATGTCATCAGTGATGTGATCAGTAATGTCAAATGAGATGTCATCAGTGATGTCATCAGTGATGTCATTTGAGATGTCATCAGTGATGTCATCAGTGATGTCACTGACCATGTCATGAATGATGTAATATGTGACATCATCAGCAGTGGATTGCGGGTGCGCGATATATAGTTAGGGCAACTAACTATATATGAAATTTCAATGGTTTTGTGTGAGTAAAATATGGTTTTGTAAATGCTAATTCCTAACTATATTTGGTCTATAACCTATGGTTTTTTCAGTGAATATATATATATAGCAAGGGAGCGTGACTCCCGAAACGCGTTGATGAGGATGCTTAATAAATAAGCTTTTTTACAAAACCTGTTCGTGAGTGCCTGGATGCTTTTGGTGTAATCGTGGATCTGAAAACTTATTTTGGATATATATATATATATATATATATATATATATATATATATATATATATATATTCACTGAAAAACCATAGGTTATAGACCATATATAGTTAAGGATTAGGATGTCATCAGTGATGTCATCAGTGATGTCACTGACCATGTCATGAATGATGTAATATGTGACATCATCAGCAGTGGATTGCGGGTGCGCGATATATAGTTAGTGCAACTAACTATATAAGCGAATTTCAATGGTTTTGTGCGAGTAAAATAAGGTTTTGTAAATGCTAATCCCTAACTATATATGGTCTATAACCTATGGTTTTTTCAGTGAATTTTCAAGGTTTTGTAAATGCTAATTCCTAACTATATATGGTCTATAACCTATGGTTTTTTCAGTGAATTTCAATGTTTTTTAATAGCAAATATCAAAAGCTGTCAAGTACGTGGTAGGTAAAAACATTTTCGTGTTTATGCACGCTGATGTGCTTTGAACGCTGCCCCCCCTCCTCCTCTTTTCTTTTAGGAGTATTCTCTCTTTGCAGATAGTGAAGGGTAGGTAACACAGGCCTTTGCCCCCGTTCGTGCCTGCTTCCCTCTCCATTTGATTGATTGTTATCCTAGCATTTATTGTTTTGGAATTGGTTCTCTTTGGTTCATTCTCTATTTACAAACAAGCACAGAGTCGCAATACTCTGTTTAGTCTTTACAGATAGTGAAAAATCGTTAAAAAAACAAAAGGAATCAAGCAAAATCAGTAGGCCACTAATGGGATCTCTTTTTGACCTCGCTAAAATAGAAACATTATGAACAACTCCTCATGACAAATACGAAACTAGTGAGAGGAACTGAGCTCAACACCATGATGGCTGCAAGACAGCTCGGCTCCGCCGCCCACCCCACCCAAAATACCGACAAACCCTATGCAAATATTATAAATATATACAACACACCAGCAAAGTAACAGGGTAAAACGTTTTATTAAATAACTATTTACATGGCAGCCTGCTGCAACATCGATCCAAACAAGCCTTTGAATTTGGGGCTCAAAATCAACAAGTAACAGGGTAAAACGTTTTATTAAATATCTATTTACATGGCAGCCTGCTGCAACATCAATCCAAACAAGCCTTTGTATTTTGGGCTCAAAATCAACCATCAATAGTAAGATTTTCATAGCTGAGTGTAGGTTCATGGTTTTCCATCCACAGACTAAAAGCCTGGAGTGGGAGTGAAAGAACAATAACTAGGTAAGAAGGAAGGCAGAGGTTGTGGGAAGGACTCTGGATATGGTATGTTGCTTAGTCCCTGAGATGCTTCGATGTCACTGCCTTGCACAAATGGCATAAGTCCTGGATGTTGGGTGCCATAGTTGAGGGTTCCGAGCAGCGCTTGTAACACTGTCTGAAGCTTATTTGCACCTGCTGCAGCTTCACTATTCTCAAAGTAAATGGGGGCTGTTTGTGGACCTGACTGCATTGGAAAACAATGTGATGCGGTGCCTCCCTGAACCGCTTGACGGAGGCCCCCGAGATAATTGTGCCTGCTCCACACCTTGTCCCACAATCCGTTTGACCTGAAGACACGTCCTGCGGTGCCCTGGTCCGACCATCACATATACCTGTGCCAGGAGATGGCGTGGGGTGCAGTAGAAGGGAGAGGCGGCGCGAACGAGCCTCCCCCACCTCCCCAGGTGGAGGTTTCTCAGCTACACCCCAGCGCTTCACTCGACCAGCTGACTTGCGCCCGCTCTTGCGACACAGTGCCTCGCTCGGCCAGCTGAATTGCGCCTGCTCTTGCTATTACAACGTCTCACCCGCCATCCAACGGAATTGCACCCAATCTTGTGGTACAGTGACAGGCGGCTGCTACGGAGCTCACGAAATGGCGGTCGGCTCCACAGACTTGGGCCTAGCCTGCAAAGATGGCTCTGGGCAACCGTGGAACTCAGACGCTTGACTGCTAGAGCATGGACCCCATTCCCAAAAGAGTCCCCTCAGCCTTGAAGATTCTACAACAGTCCCCGGGACCCCAGACTCCCGTAGACTTCCGGTGGGGAGCGACTGCCATGATTGCTTGCGGAATGGCCACAACGTAGCCACGAGATGGTCATGCTCTCATGCTGACGCCAGCTTCAGTCTAAAACATCCAGAAACACTGTAGACTACCAATTCGATCAGTTCCGGTGGAGCCCCAACGTGACCCGGTAGAGAAGAACTTGCCCTTCCCTCTTTGAATGATGGTTCTTGTTGCCTGTCCCTTCTGTTGTCATTTAACAGAACTTTTTGGACTGCTGAAAGGGGTTGTGTTCCGACCGCTGGTTGGTGGAGACATTTTGACTATATTCTGGACCTGCGTTGTCGCGTAATGCGTCATATGACGCGCCGCGTTAGCGCACCCGGAAGTGCTCTGGTGCGCGAGGCGCAGCTTCCCGGAAACGATCCAGAGCGCGGCGCGCAGCGCGTAACATAAGCATAACAGGTCATGTGACTTGTTAATAAAACTTTTCATTGGTTCATTTTACTTTTGTTATTCTAATGATGAAAGGCTTGGTCATATGACCTAAAAATAACACTTTTCATTGCTTTCGAACATTTTTTTTCCCAAATGATGAAAGCCCCACCTTTTTTTTCTCACTCTGACTTGTAAAGCAAAGGACCCAGATGCATTTACAGTTTATCACTAACAATGTTCCAGGCTAATGTATTTTCCCTGGAAATTTACAACTGTCCTGCAAGTAAAATATTCCTATTTCGAGAAAAAGGGCGTTTCTTCGTCCCATGAGGGAGCCGTTGAACAAAAGAGGCTCAGCCTGCTGTCTTAGTCGCTGATAGGCATGAATATCGGATTCTTATCGATCACTTTACTTTGCGGCAGTGGAAAACACAACAGCCCTTGACCATTTATCTTTACTGCATTCCTGCGTATTATATCTTTTAACCGTCATGTAATCGGGCTGCTTTATTTCACTTGCCTTTAACTGATTCGAAAACAGTGGCTATTATTCAAACCTTTACCAATCTAGGTACTACTACCATGTTTTGTTTTAAAAACCTTTATTGTGAAAATGTCAGTATACAAATACGGGCCTATAACCACGTGGGCTGGCCACGGAGCAAACTTGAATCGTATATGATGAAAGGACATTTACACTGTAGAAGAACGTAACGGGTGACCCATTAGGTTGCAAGAACTAAGGTGTCTAACAGTTGCAGAATCGGCGGACGTACATTTTATAATTAAAGTACGACAGGGCCAGTTACAATAAAATTATCTAGATATACATTTGCGGGCAAGTACCATGGGTGACGTTAATTCGAACTTTCATTAGTACAGTAATCAATAACACATCAGAACTTAATATCAATAGGGATGTCCAAATGTTCAATCAGTACTCGTCCCCGCCCGCCATGTGCTTCAAAACTACATACGTATCTCGTGATATCAAGGTTGGGCAACCAGTACACAACAAGAAGTTACGAGTCCCATTTATACCGGCGCCATTTTGGGCAAGGCCGGACAGGTCCAGGATATAGTCCAAATGTCTCCACCAACAAGCGGTCGGACCAGAACCCCTTTTGGCAGTCCACAAAGGTTCCGGTAAATGACAACAGAAGAGATTGGTAACAAGAGCAATCAGTCAAAAGAGGGGACGCTTTCGTGAATGGGGCGCATGCCCTAGCAGGCAAGCGTCCGAGTTCCAAGGTGTCCCAGGGCCATTTTAGTGGACCAGGCCCAAATCCAAAGAGCCGGCCACCATTTTGAGAGTCCTGTTGCAGCCGGCTATCGCTGCTCCGCAAGAGTGGGCGCAATTCAGCTGGATGGCGGGTTAGTCACTGTACCGCAAGAGCGGGCGAAACTCAGCTGGATGGCCGGCAAGATGCTGTACCGCAAGAGCGAACGCAACTCAGCTGGATGGCGGGTGAGGCACTGTGCCGCAAGAGTGGGCGGAACTCAGCTGGACGGCGAGGGACACGCTAAGAGGCGCCCCACTGCAGATGAGGTGCCTCCGCCTGGGGAGGCGGGAGAGGCCCGTTTGCGGCGCCTCCCCCCCCGGGCACCCCACGCCGCCTTTCGAGGCAGCATTGTAGGATGGCCACACCAGTGAAACTTGCTGGACACCACCTCGGTGCCATCCGGATCTCGGCGCGTTGTGCTGCCTTCGGCCTATTCGCACATCGGTCCGCTACTGACGCCGCCTCCCAGGCCAACGGATTTTGTAGGCTTTTTATAGCCCAAAGCCGCATAACAGGTCATGTGACTTGTTTATAAAACTTTTTATTGGTTCATTTTACTTTTGGTTTCCTAATGATGAAATGCTTGATCATATGACCTAAAAATAACACTTTTCATTGAATTGAAATTTTTTTTTTCCCAAACGATGAAAGCCCCACCTTTTTTATCTCACTCGCCAATCCAAAAAGGTTCCGTTAGATGACAACAGAGGGGACAGGCAACAAGAACCATCAGTCAAAAGAGGAGAGGGCAAGTTCTTCCCTACCGGGTCACGTTGGGGCTCCACCAGAAGTCATCGAATTGATAGTCTACACTGTTTCTGGATGTTTCAGACTGAAGCTGGCATCAGCATGAGAGCACCACCATCTCGTAGCTCCGTCGTGGCCATTCCGCAAGCAATCATGGCAGCCGCTCCCCACCGGAAGCCTGCGGGAGTCGGGGGCCCTGATGACTTTTGTAGAATCTTCAAGGCTGAGGGGACGCTTTTGAGAATGGGGCCCAAGCCCTAGTAGGCAAATGTCCGAGTTCAAATGTGTCCCAGGGCCATTTTAGTGGACCAGGCCCAAATCCGAAGAGCCGGACGCCATTTTAAGAGTCCTGTGGCAGCCGCCTATCGCTGCACCGCAAGTATGGGCGCAATTCAACTGGATGGTGGGCGAGACGCTGTAGCCGCAAGAGCGGGCGCAACTCAACTGGATGGTGGGCGAGACGCTGTAGCCGCAAGAGCGGGCGGTAAACAGCTGAATGGCGGATGAGGCACAGTGCAGCAAAAGCGGGCGGTAAACAGCAGAAAGGCGACTGAAACGGTAAAGGGGCGCCCCACCGCAGCAGAGGAGCCTCCACCTGGGGAGGCCCGTTCGCGCCGCCTCCCCGCCTCCCCCCGCCCCCGGGGCGCCCCACGCCGTTTTTCGGCGCAGCATTGTAGGATGCCAAGACCAGTGCGGCAACTTACTGGACATCACCTGGGTGCCGTCCGGATCTCAGCGCGGTGTGCTGCCTTCGGCCTATTCGCACAAAGGACCGCTAATGACACCACCTTACAGCAGCCCATTGTTGCTTTGTTTAAAATGTTTTTTTTAACGTGTTTACTTTGTTGGAGCGTTGTATATATTTATAAGTTATTAAAGTGTTATAATCCTACTACTTTGTTGGAGTGCTATATATTTTTAATGTGACACATAATTGTGAAGACTTTGATGTACAAAAAGGCATCCCTGGAATCGTCCGCTTCAGGCTCGGTCCCACACACCTTCACAGTGAGAATCCCCCCCCCAATCACAATACAGGATCGTTATCAGATAGTAGGAACGCGTGTGGTGTGACGGATCTCATGGGGTGAGGACCTTGATCTACTGTAACTCCTTTGAAGAGGGGTGATTCTTTACAGTTGGGGCCATGAACTACATCCACAGGGCTAAGTGATAGCCTGGGACCGGCCTGGACAATCAGACACAGAGGAAGAGGAGTGTCAGAGGGTACGGTAGTGAATAGGGTGAAAGGGAGGTGTCGGGCGGGCACAGGGTGTGATTCTCAAGGAAGAGCAGCGCAGATGGGGGGAGGTTTATGGCCCATGCATGAGAGAGAGAGCGGGGGTGACCAGTGCATGGGGGAGATGCTTGCGAGGGTGGGGAGCCATGCTGAGGATCGGCGGCGTGCAGAGAGTGGGTCTGGTCAAGGCATCTAAAATGGCTGCCGTGCACGACAAAAGTGTGGCATTGGAAAAAAGGCAAGATGGCGCAGACAATGTTTTTCAATACGGATTAATTAATAACAATTTTTTTTAACAATATATTTACTCGCAGTGACAAAATGGCGGTCAACACTTCCTGATTTCCTTCGAATCAAACGTTAACAGACGTCACGCAGCAAAAAAATAAAAATCCGCTCACGCGCAGCCGCTGGAAGACATGTATCAACATATATGAGCATCCTCAGCCACCCTCAGAAAACATAGGGGGTCAGGATACGTCTCCCGTACCCCCAGAGGGAGCGGTAGTGAATAGGGTGAAAGGGAGGTGTCGGGCGGGCACAGGGTGTGATTCTCAGGGAAGAGCAGCGCAGATGGGGGGAGGTTTATGGCTCATGCATGAGAGAGAGAGCGGAGGTGACCAGTGCATGGGGGAGATGCTTGCGAGGGTGGGTAGCCATGCTGAGGATCGGCGGCGTGCAGAGAGTGGGTCTGGTCAAGGCATCTAAAATGGCTGCCGTGCACGACAAAAGTGTGGCATTGGAAAAAAGGCAAGATGGCGCAGACAATGTTTTTCAATATGGATTAATTAATAACAATTATTTTTAACAATATATTTACTCGCAGTGACAAAATGGCGGTCAACACTTCCTGATTTCCTTCGAATCAAACGTTAACAGACGTCACGCAGCAAAAAAATAAAAATCCGCTCACGCGCAGCCGCTGGAAGACATGTATCAACATATATGAGCATCCTCAGCCACCCTCAGAAAACATAGGGGGTCAGGATACGTCTCCCGTACCCCCAGAGGGTGCGGTAGTGAATAGGGTGAAAGGGAGGTGTCGGGCGGGCACAGGGTGTGATTCTCAGGGAAGAGCAGCGCAGATGGGGGAGGTTTATGGCCCATGCATGAGAGAGAGAGCGGGGGTGGCCAGTGCGTGGAGGAGATGCTTGCAAGGGTGGGGAGCCATGCTGAGGATCGGCGGCGTGCAGAGAGTGGGTCGGGTCAAGGCATCTAAAATGGCTGCCGTGCACGACAAAGTGTGGCATTGGAAAAAAGGCAAAATGGCGCAAACAATGTTTATCAATACGGATTAATTTATAACAATTATTTTTAACAATATATTTACTCGCAGTGACAAAATGGCGGTCAACATTTCCTGATTTCCTTCGAATCGAACGTTAACAGACGTCACGCAGCAAAAAACATAAAAATGTGCTCACGCGCAGCCGCTGGAAGACATGTATCAACATATATGAGCATCCTCAGCCACCCTCAGAAAAAATAGGGGGTCAGGATACGTCTCCCGTACCCCCTTATACCCATTTCTCACATTGTTTTTCCTCCATCTTGTAATTTAATTAAAACGAAACACAAAATGGTGAATTCCCGTTGCGCTACCGGTTCGCGAACCTGGAAGCGCTTCTACCACGAAAAATCAAACATTTTTTATTTGCCCCACGGGACCCTTTAATAACTCCAACATCATTCCTAGGGGGTAAGGAGGGGTCTACCTTGCCCCCGTTCATTAAATTCCCCCTTCATTTTTCTCCTCTTGTCTCTCGATCCTACCGAGAAACAAGATGGCGGCCGTTTCGGACTGTTTAGAATGTTGACAGACACCGGAGAGCCAATCAGCTTCGCTTTGCAAAGTTCCGTAATGCAAAAAGTACGCGAACCGGATCGCTACCCGGGACGCTGTCACAGATATATCTGTTTTTTAAAATGTTAATTTCTCAAAATCCACTGGAGCACATATATTGAGACCCAGCAAAAGCACATTGGGCTAACAGTCCCTACAATTTTGCCAAGTTTCGTGCAAATCCATTCAGCCGTTCGAGCTAAAAGTGAGGCCAAACGCCCTATGGAAAAATGAATGGGAAAAACGCGTTTTGGAACCCCCTTTTTTCTCGGCCCCCCCTTGACGAAACCCCCCCAAATTTTTAGGGGCTGCTCAGAAACAAAATGTGCCATTTTCCTGAGAATTTCATCCGATTCCGTCCACAAACGCCAAAGTTATTAGACATAGAATTTTCAAAAGTCCCATAGAGAAAAAATCCTAACTATATATACCTACTGGCGACCGCCAGTAGGTAATATATATATATATATTCACTGAAAAAAACATAGGTTTCACACCAGTTATAGTTAGGAATTAGCATTTAAAACACCTATTAAATTCACTGAAAAAACCATAGGTTTCCTACCAGTTATAGTTAGCTGGAAATTTTACTGACATAAAACCATTGAAATTCCCACCTTATAGTTAGTTGGACTCACTATAACTTGCGCGCCTGCAATGCACTGCTGATGACGTCACATATTACATCAGTCATGACATGGTCAGTGACATCACTCATGACATCACTGATGACACCATCCTTGTGACAGAGTGACAGACCTTCTTTCAGTGTAATGTAAGCCTTGAAACACATATTCAAAAATAGCTAACTATAACTGGTGTGAAACCTATGGTTTTTTCAGTGAATTTAGTAGGTTTTTTAAATGCTAATTCCTAACTATAACTGGTGTGAAACCTATGGTTTTTTCAGTAAATTTCATAGGTTTTTTAAATGCTAATTCCTTTCTATATCGAGTTTCTAACCTATGATTTTTTATAAATTTGCTGTTTTGTGTAACTATTAATTATTATTTTTTTTTCTCATTTTTTCCTGGTGCGCTCTGGGTGCGCGCTCCGGTAAGCTCTCCGGAAAGCGCACCCGGAGCGCTACTTGCATTCGTGAAAAAAAATATGAATGAAAAGTAAATAATAACGCAAAACATTTAGTACCATACATATAAAAGCAGTTTTTTTTTTATAAGGAAATGAAAATGATTTTGCATTTCCGTGAAACTATCAAAACGTCACTTCGGGACGCCGCGTAAGCGCCCCCGGAAGCGCCTACGTTCGCGCCGCATATGCGCCCCGGAAGCGCCTACGTTTGCGCCGCGTATGCGCCTACGTTCGTGCTGCGCATGCGCACCCGGAAGCGCTCCGGTGCGCGCAGCGTCAGCGCGTCAAGTCAAGTGACCTTAAAACTTTTCATTGGTTGCTAACAGTTTTTTTTACAAAGAATGAAATCCCCACCCATTTCCTTCACTTCTTCTTTCACTTTTGTGACTGAAAGACCTGTTTTTTGCTGTTGGATCTTTCTTGGTTTACCATGGCTGCCAGAGAATCCAGCAGTGATGAAGAGCGTGAATTCATCGATGAAGAGCCTCCTCAGCCAAAGGTGAAGGAGCATTTCATTTGGAAATTTTCTAAAATACCAGCTGACCAGAAGAAGGTGAATGCTCCAAAAGTGGAGTGCAGGATCTGCAAAAAAGTCCTGTCACTGGGTGACACCAAAAAGAAATATTCTTTTGGGAACTTTACAATGATCCGGCATGTGGAGAGGAGGCACCCCCAGAATTTTGCCCGGGAAAGTGTCAGGGCTCTGGCACAAGAGGTTCCCAGTGATGGGCCCTCTACATACACCGGAGGAGCAACTACTTCTGGGAGGGAGCGATCGAAGGAGCTCGTGCCAAATATTCAACCTGCTTTCAACAATGCTGTCCTGAAATTCAGATACTGCAATCAACTCCTTACCTATGGGGAGCAAAGTGTCCTGCTCATGGTTTGAGCAGTGGAGAACCATCACTGCCGTTCCCAGCCCTAATTTTTTTGTTTTTTTTGCTCCTGTTGAGCAGTTTCCATTCCCTGTTTTTGTTTCTGTTCTTAAAAAAAGAAGAAAAAAAAGTTATTTTCAGAACTACCTCCATCAAAGAGCTATATTCTTTAAAAAATGAAAAAGAATAAGTGAAATGGAGTGCATTGATAATGGAAAGGAAAATGAGTAAGAAAGAACAGAAAGGTATGAGAGGAGAAAGGAAGTGAAGTAGGGGCACTAAAAGAAGGTGAGTGTTGGGAAGGAAAGTAAGGAGAAGAAGAGTGAATATGGGGAATGTGGATATTCAAAGAAAATGTTGAAAAGGAACGGGGGTGTGGAAGGGTAAGAAAAGATGCATTGCTGGAGTTGAAGACTGAAGGCCTCATTTATGAAGCCATGCGTCACTTTAACGCCTCCAGAGCGTCACTTTTTGTGACGCATCAGTACAGTAAAAAATGCACCTTATTCAGTCATATTTACAAAGTGGCGCATCTAGGTAGATGCGGCACTTTGTAAGCCCCTGCGCCACATTATGCCTACGTCAGGTGTAATGTATGCAAAAGGGACGTATTGACGCAAGAAAGGGTCGTAGAGGTGACGCAGTGAAATCTATGAGATATCACTGCGTCACTTTTATGACGCTGTTGCTTCCAAATATTACGCCTGTTTCACAGCAGGCGTGCAGGCCCTTTCACATGGGGCTTGGCCCCATGTGAAAGGATGCATTGCTGGAGTTGCTTCATTTTTGTGACACACTCCAGCAATGCATCACTTTTGCGCTTACAGATACGTCTGAAATACTGACGTATCTGTAAGAACTTCCAACATAATACGGCATAAATTTAATATGACGCATGAGTAGAAGACTGAAGGACTCATTTATGAGGCCATGCGTCACTTTAACGCCACCGGAGCGTCACTTTTTGTGACGCACCAGTGCTGTAAAAAATGCACCTTATTCAGTCATATTTACAAAGTGACGCATCTAGGTATTTGCGTCACTTTGTAAGCCCCTGCGCCACATTATTCCTACGTCAGGTGTAATGTATGCAAAAGGGACGTATTGACGCAAGAAAGGGTCGTAGAGGTGACACAGTGAATAAACTGGGGGTCTCATTTATGAAAAGTGATGCATCGCTGCGTGAAAACAGCGATGCGTCACTTTTCAGTGCGCACTCCTTACGACATTCCTGATGCGTCATATTTAATGTATGACGAATCATGTCACAAGGAGTTACAGATACGTCAGTATTTCTGACGTATCTGTAAGCGCAAAAGTGACGCATTGCTGGAGTGTGTCATAAAAGTGACGCAACTCCAGTAATGCGCCCTTTCACATGGCGAAAGCCCCATGTGAAAGAGCTTGCGTCAGTCTTACGCAAGCTGTAAGGCATACGCAAGATTTTGACGCAACAGCGTCCTAAAAGTGACGCAGTGAAATCTCATAGATTTCACTGCGTCACTATTACGAGGCTTTTTGCGGGGGAACGCCCCCTCTGCATGCATTATACCTGACGCAGGTATAATGTGGCGCAGGGGTTTAAAAAGTGACGCATCTACCTAGATGCGTCACTTTTTAAATATGGTGCAACAAGGCGCATTTTTTACACTGCTGGTTCGTCACGAAAAGTGACGCACCGGCGGCGCAAAACTGTCGCAAGGCCTTCATAAATAAGGCCCTGAATTTTCCCCATGCTAAGCTCGCCGGTCCGCTTCCCGGTGCGCGTACCGGGCGCTCCCCCCGCGCAAATCGAAAAAACTTTTTTTTTTAAATGCCCCGCGGGACCCTATTATAGCCCCCGCATCAAACCTAGGGGGTCAGGGGGGGTCTACCCTGCCCCTTTATAGTAATTTCCCCCTTTTTTTATGCCACCTCTTGTGTCTCGATCCTACCGAGACACAAGATGGCGGCCGCTCCAGACTGTTTCGAATGTTTACAGACACCCGTGAGCCAATCAGCTTTCCATGCGCAAGTCGCGTAGCACGCCCGGTGCGCTCCCCGGTGCGCGTACCGGGGCGCGTCTATAGATATATATATTTTTTTGAACCTAAATTACTCAAAATCCCCTGGAGCACATATCTTGAGACATAGCAAAGGCACATCGGGCTACCAGTCCCTACAATTTTGCCAGGTTTGGTGGAAATCCATTCAGCCGTTCGGGCTAAATGTGAGGTCGACCGCCCTATGGAAATTAACATGGGGAAAATGCGTTTTGAGACCCTTCTTTTATCTCGGCCCCCGCTTGTCAAATCCCCCCCAAACTTTCAGGGAAGGACCGGGGCGCCGCGAGGCCATTTAGAGGAAATTTTCAGGCAGATTTGTCAACCAGCGCCAAAGTTATTCCAAATAGAATTTTGAGATTTAACATTGAAAAAAATCCTAACTATAACTACCTACTGGCGACCGCCAGTAGGTAATATATATATATATATATATTTATATATATATATTACCTACTGGTAATATATATATATATATATTACCTACTGGTGGTCACCAGTAGGTAGTTATAGTTAGGACCTAGTTTCTATAGGAAATCCGAAACACCGGCTGTCGAATCTTCGCAAAATTCTACAAGAAGATGATCCCCCGGGGACTACCACCCCCGGGGCTTTAATGTTACATATGCGGGGGGCCCACAGCCACCCTCAGCCTCGGGGACCTAGGGCTTCATTTTTTGATACCCAGCCCCGGGGATTGCCACCCCCTGGGGCTTTAACATTATGTATGCGGGAGGCTGATGGCTCCCACGAAGCCCCAGGTACCTCCACCCCGGGCTTCTTTTTTAGTTTTTTAAATAAAAAAACCTGTGTGGGTGGCTCAAGACTCCCACACATCCCGGGAACCACCACCTCCCCGGGGCACAACATTTTTAAATTGGGGTGTCCTTAACGGACCCCAGTCCCGGGGACCACCCCCGCGGGGCTTTTAAATGTTGGGAGGAGGTCCCCTCCTGGGGCCTTGTGGTGGCCCTGGGGACCACCACCCCCAGGGATGGCTCCTGCAGTGTCCCAGGGTGCCTACCCCCGGGACACGGTAGTTTGATATGGTAGGGCGGGAGCCATAAACTGCTTTGGCTTTTGGAAGAGAGAGCAGGAAATATGCCCTCTCTTCCAAAAACCAAAGACTATTGCTTTTCTACATGGGGAGCAGCATGTTAGCTGCTCCCCATGTAGAAAAGCAATGCCGGCTCCCGCTCAATGCAGAGAGCTGGCAGAGACCCCCCCACGGTCCCCAACAAGAAGGCCCAGCCCCGGGCGATTGGGGCCCCGGGGGTAGAAGTGGCCCATGAGGGGGGCCATGCGGCCCCCTCTCCTCAACATAAGTAAAAAAAAAAACAAGGCAGGGCTCCAGGGGATGGGGTTCCCTGGGCTAAAAGAAGCCTTAGGAGAGGGGTCACGCAATCCCCTACCCATTTGTTTATATAAAAAAATAGGGGGCAAACCCTGGGGCATATTTAAATTAAGGGCAGATTATTTTTTATTTTTACCATAAAATTAGGATACGCGTATCAAGCGCGGAGCTCAGCGCGCCCTCTGGTGTACACGCGTTGGGTACGCATATCGTACCACATATGCTGCCCGATTTCTAAGGTGTACGGTACGCATATAAAAGCCAGAAAAAGATTTATTATTTTTTAGATATCTATCAGGCTTATGTGTTTAGATGTTGGGTGGCTCTGAAAAGAGCCCTTGTGTTTATTGAGAGATTTTAGAACCTACAAGTAATTACTGATGCAGAGCCTAAAGTTCAAGAGGAAAACTCTGTTCCCTTCATCTGTAAAATGTACACCTGCTCTCCTATAGATGCATTGCATATTGAAACACAGATTGTTGTGGTATATGGACCCCATTCTATACTCTCTGGGAAAAACAGAAACAGATTTATGCACATGTTTCCAAGCTTTTTCAATCTGTGGACAAAATTGATTGGACCAGTTCCATTTCTGCCTTTGGCATATGTTGCAATAGACAAAGGCAGTTTGGGGGAAAAGTGACATCAGTTCTCCAAAGGTGTCCTTCATAAGCGCCTAAGTCATTGCCACCACAGTGCACAATTATGAGGTCAAGGTGTTGGAGATGCAAAAAGGATTTAACCAATGGCATCAATTGGTGCCACTTTAACCCTCTCTGTCCAATCAATTTAATGTCTACGTTTGGTAAACCTAGGTCTTTGTGAATTCCTTTCAGTTCTAAATACCTTTGGCTTCAGAACATATAGCTGTGTCCCACAATCCACACTCTTAGCATCTTGAAAGGATGCCTGGATACACTCAGATGGTCTCTGTAAATGAAATGGCAGTTTAGAAAGTAAGATTTTTCTAAAATAGTGGATAAGATGCAGTTTTAAAAAAAGTGAAGACATGATTGGTTGTTTGACTACATTCTACACTGAAAGCTAGGGTGTATGTTTCTGTTTTTTAAAAGCATGATTCTTATTTGTTAACAAAAACTGATTGAAAGGTACGTTACATAAGATAAGCTGATATGTTGATAAGTCAAGCACACTTGCTGTTTTGATTAGCAACATTGTGTGATAAACTGTTGACCTGTGTGCTCAGTTAAGTGTTTCATGAGGTGTTTCTATGGTAACAGGCAGAAGGCAGAATGGGGTAGGGTTGAAATTTACATCAGTTGGAAAGGCATTCAAAAGTTCAAGCAATAGAAATGTGTGTTTGGTTTTGAATTATTGTGGGAAGAAATGTGATTTGTTACATGTATATGTGTGTAGATTGAAAGGGAAAGTTTGCTATTTTCCATAGGACTTTCTGACCCCCTAGGCCTGCTCAGGGGGTCCCACAAGGATAAGTCACGGGATGCGCGTTAGATACGAGTATGGTGTGAATATGAAAAAAAAGGAAGGTCACTTTAGTGCTAATTAGCCCCCGGGGAGCCAAGTCCTGGGGGCAATGTGGTTTATTATAATGGGCCCCAAGGACCGCCACCTCCGGGGCATTTTTAAAAATATATGTGGGGGCTCACGACCACCCCCCGGGGCTTTGGTTGTATATGTCGAGGGGGCTCACGGCCCCCGCAGCATACGTAAGTGTGTGGGGTTGCTGAAAGGCCCCCCTGGGGAGTCCCACCAGGGGCTTTTTTTTAAATATATGTGCCCCCCCCTGGGATTTGGTTGAATATGTGCGGGGGGCTCACGCCCCCTGCAGCATATGTAAATCTGTGCCCACCAAGCCCCGGGGCCTGCCACCTCCCCGGGACACTAAGGGGCATATTTACAAGCCCCTTGCACCACTTTTGCGTCATTTTTCCCATGTTAAAAAGGACACAAAAGTGGCGCAAGGGGCTTGTAAATCTGCCCCTGAATAATTAAATTTAGGGCAGATTATTGTTTTTATTTTTGGTAAAGTTAGAATGCGCATGCGCATACCCAGCGTGGCGCTCAATTCGACTTTTGGTGTGCACGCGTTGGGTACGCGTATTGTACCACGTATGCTGCGAGATTTTTAAGGCGTCGGGTACACGTATCTAAGCAAGAAAAAAACATATATATATTTTTTTTTTTCAGATATCTATCAAGCTTATGTGTTTAGATGTTGGTTGGTTCTAATAAGAGCCTTTCTCTTTCTTGGTACTTATAACTAGGTAGCTATGCGGAGTCTAAACTTGTTGAGGAGAAGTGTTTTACAGGGTGCTGAACTTTTGACCTCTGTGGTCAGTTGAGTTTTGCATGATCTGTTACTATGGTAACAGCAGAAAGCAAATGGAGGGTAGGGTTCAAAGTTATGTCAGTTGGAAAGGCTTCAAATATTCAACTAATAGAAATGTGTGTTTGCTTTTGAATTCTTGTGGGAAGCAATTTAATTTGTTATTTACATGTATATATATGTGTAGATTGAGAGGGAAAGTGTGCCATGTTTTGGTTTTGCTAAGAAGAGTACTCAAGTACAACAATTCTGTATAAGAAAATCTGGTGTGTGACTGACATTCTTCTTAATCTACAAATCAATTTGAAAGGTGAGTTGTTAACTTGCAAGGGAATATATGTTGTGGAATTTGTTTTTAATAAGAGTAATGTGTTTATCCTGCTAAAGTGCAAGGAGTAGTTTAGTTGTGTAGAATGATATTCTGAGTTTATCTGCATTTGGATAACCATTGTGATAAAAGCATATGGTATGTTAATGTGTTTGGTGAGTCAGCTTTGTACAGTAAAGTGCAGTACTAAAAAATGTATAATGTGTGCAGTCACTTTTCCAGTTCTAGAGTAGTTAATAGTGTTGCTTGTTTAAAATTAGACTTGTGTTTCAATATACAATTTTCCTGTCACTATACATACAAACACTACTGCAAACTCTCTGGGCAGATTTAGAAGCCCCTTGCACCTGTTTGTGTTGCCATTGCATCACTTTTTTTGACGCAATATTGGCGCAAATAATGCTGCAAATTGTTTATATATTTTCAAAATGAGTCAGGGTTGTGCACTGAAATGTAGTAGTTATATACATGGATTGTGTTCAGTCACTTTACCGATCCTAGACTAATAAATGTGTTTTGGTAAAATGCAAGGTCTAATATTTTATGTCTAGAATCACACTGTGTGCATTTAGGAATCATTCTGAGAGAAGCATTTTTGTACTTTTTGTGTTTGCAGGCACAGAATTAGAAACCAGTTATTGCTTTTGTATTTGCAAAATGACTCATGGTTTTACACTAAAATACAGTATTTATATTTCTGGAATGTGTGCAGTCATATTAGCCCTTCAAGAGAAATTAATAGTGTTGCTTGTCTAGAATCAGACTTGTGTTTCAAATCTACAATTTCCCAGTCAGTATACGTACACTGCTGCATACACTCTGGGGCAGATTTACAAGCTCATTGCGCCTCCTTGTTGTTCTATTGCACCACTTTTTTATATGTAATGTTGGCACCAATAATGTAGCAAATTGATTATGTATTTTGAAGTGTAACCATCTTCACCCTTGTGTTTCAGGCCTACATTTCCCCAGTCAGTGTCTATACACTCCATTCATAGGAAATACTGTTATTTGTCTAGAATCAAACTGTGAGTCAGTGTCCATTTGGGAAAATTGAGAGAGAATGATTTGGTTGGTTGATGTGGTTGCAGCCATATAAGTACATGTACTGTTGCAGTGAGCCAGTCTTTAGAGCATGCAGTGATTGAAACTACTATGCAGTATTCAATTAGTAGTGTAACCAAATTCACACTTGTGTTTCAGGCCTACTTTTTCCCAGTAAGTATGTATACACTATATTTATAAGAAATACTGTTATTTGTCTAGAACCAAACTGTGAGTTAGTTTCCATTTGAGAAAATTGCGAGAGAATGATCTGGTTGGTTGATGTGTTTGAAGACATATCAGGACATGTACTGTTGCACTGAGTCAGTATTTAGGGCATGCAGAGCTTGAAACTCCTATGCAGTATGCAGGTAGTAGTGTAAAAATCTTCCCACTTGTGTTTCAGGCCTACATATCCCCAGTCAGTATCTATACACTACATTTATAAGAAATACTGTTATTTGTCTGGAATCACACTATGAGTCAGTGTCTATTTGGGAAAATTGCGAGAGAATGATTTGGTTAGTTCATGTATTTGCAGACATATACATATATGCACTGTTGCTGTGAGTCAGGCTTTAGGGCATGCAGTGTTCGAGACTCCTGTGCACAATCAAGTAGTAGTGTAACCAACTTCACACTTGTGTTTCAGGCCTACATTTCCCCAGTCAGTATCTGTACACTCCATTTATAAGAAATACTGTTATTTGTCTAGAATCACACTGTGAGTCAGTGTCCATTGGGGAAAATTGAGAGAGAATGATTTGGTTGGTTGATGTGTTTGCAGACATATAAGTATATGTACTTCTCCAGTGATTCTGTCTTTAGGGCAAGCAGTGTTTGAAACTCCTATGCACTATGCAAGTAGTAGTGTAACCATCTTCACACTTGTGTTTCAGGCTTGCATGTCCCCAGTCAGTATCTATACACTCCATTTATAAGAAATACTGTTATTTGTCTAGAATCACACTGTGAGTCAGTTTCCATTTGAGAAAATAAAGAGAGAATGATTTGGTTGGTTGCTGTGTTTGCAGACATATAAGTGCATGTGCATTGAGCCGGGCTTTAGGGCATGCAGTGCTTGAAACTCCTATGCACTATGCAAGTAGCATTCTAAGCACCTTCACACTTCTGTTTCAGGCCCACAATTCCCCAGTCAGTATCTATACACTCCATTTATAAGAAATACTGTTATTTGCCTAGAATCAAACTGTGAGTCAGTGTCCATTTGGGAAAATTGAGAGAGAATGATTTGGTTGGTTGATGTGGTTGCAGACATATAAGTACATGTACTGTTGCAGTGAGCTAGTCTTTAGAGCATGCAGTGCTTGAAACTCCTATGCATTATGCAAGTAGTAGTGTAACCAAATTCACAATTGTGTTTCAGGCCTACTTTTCCCCAGTAAGTATGTATACACTCTATTTATAAGAAATACTGTTATTTGTCTAGAACCAAACTGTGAGTTAGTTTCCATTTGAGAACATTGAGAGAGAATGATTTGGTTGGTTGATGTGGTTGCAGACATATAAGTACATGTACTGTTGCAGTGAGCCAGTCTTTAGAGCATGCAGTGCTTGAAACTCCTATGCAGTATGCAAGTAGTGTAACCAAATTCACACTTGTGTTTCAGGCCTACTTTTCCCCAGTAAGTATGTATACACTCTATTTATAAGAAATACCATTATTTGTCTAGAATCAAACTGTGAGTCAGTGTCCATTTGGGAAAATTGAGAGAGAATGATTTGGTTGGTTGATGTGGTTGCTGACACATAAGGACATGTACTGTTGCACTGAGCCAGTATTTAGGGCATGCAGTGCTTGAAACTCCTATGCAGTATGCAAGTAGTAGTGTAACCATCTTCCCACTTGTGTTTCAGGCCTACATATCCCCAGTCAGTATCAATACACTCCATTTATAAGAAATACTGTTATTTGTCTGGAATCACACTGTGAGTCAGTGTCTATTTGAGAAAATTGAGAGAGAATGATTTGGTTGGTTGACGTGTTTGCAGACATATAAGTACATGTACTGATGCATTGAGCCAGGCTTTAGGGCATGCAGTGCTTGAAACTCCTATGCACTATGCAAGTAGTATTCTAAGCATCTTCACACTTGTGTTTCAGGCCAACAATTCATTTTGTTGGTTGATGTGGTTGCATACATATAAGTACATGGACTGGTGCAGTGAGCCAGTCTTTAGAATATGCAGTGCTTGAAACTCCTATGCAGTATGCAAGTAGTAGTGTAACAAATTCACACGTGGGTTTCAGGCCTACATTTCCCCAGTCAGTATGTATACACTCCATTTAAAAGAAATTAGGGCCTAGATGTAGGTAATTTTATTTTACCACTTCTTAAATACTGAATTTTACCGATTCGGTATTTAAGAAGTGGTAAAATAGAGGGGGGTGTGTGTAGGTATTACAGAATCAGTAAATACCGAATCGTTGAGATTCGGTATTTACCGATTCTGTAAATACCTATTCAGTAATGCCCATTGATTCCTATGGGCATTTAAGCCCTAGGAATCAATGGGCATTACCGAATCAGTATTTACTGATTCGGTAAATACCGATTCCAGCAAGGGTGCAGGTGGTGTCACTTTGACACCCTCTAGCACCCTAAATACAGGCATGTGTGCCATATCACATGGCATAGGTGTGCATGCACACATGTGCATGCACACCTGGATTCGGTATTTTACCACCCAATTGGATTGCGTGGTAAAATACAGATTCTGAAAGGCCTTTGGGACTCAGAAGAGTCCCACCTCCATCTAGAAGTTACCGAATCGGTAAAAATACTGATTCGGTATTTTATAGAATTGGTAAATTTACCGATTCGGTAAATTTACAGATTCGGTAAAATTGGCCCCCTACATCCCAAAAACCCATTTACCGGACGGTAACGGCCGAAATTGGACGTTACCGGCTGGTAAATGGCCACCTACATCTGGCCCACTGTTATTTTCCTGAAATCACACTCTGAGTCAGTGTCTATTTGGGAAAATTGAGAGAGAATGATTGGTTGGTTAATGTGTTTGCAGACATATAAATATATTTACTGTTGCAGTGAGCCAGGCTTTAGGGCATGCAGTATTTGAAACTCCTATGCACTATGCATGTAGTAGTGTAACCATCTTCATACTTGTGTTTCAGGCCTACATTTCCCTAGTCAGTATCTATGCACTCCATTTATAGGAAATACTGTTATTTGTCTAGAATCACACTTTGAGTCAGTGTCCATTGGGGAAAATTGAGAGAGAATGATTTGGTTGGTTGATGTGGTTGCAGAAATGCAAGTACATGTACTGTTGCAGTTAGGCAGTCTTTAGGGCATGAAGTGCTTGAAACTCCAATGCAGTGTGCAAGTAGTAGTGTAACCAAATTCACACTTTTTCAGGCATACATTTCCCCAGTCAGTATCTATACACTATATTTATGAGAAATACTATTATTTGTCTGGAATCACACTATGAGTCAGTGTCTATTTGAGAAAATTGAGAGAGAATGATTTGGTTGGTTGATGTGTTTGCAGACATATAAATACATGTACTGTTGCTCTGAGCCAGGCTTTAGGGCATGCATTGTTTGAAACTCCTATACACTATGCAAGTAGTAGTGTAACCATCTTCACACGTGTGTTTCAGGCCTACATTTCCGCAGTCAGTATCTATATACTCCATTTATAAGAAATACTGGGGCATATTATCAAGGGGGTTTATCTCCGCTTTTTTGGCTTTAAAAGCCAAGAAAGCGGAGATAAAATTATCTCCCTATTACCAAGCTGTCGCTAACACCAGTTAGCGACAGCTAGTAGGAGATAGCGACCATCTTGGGCCCCACTTTGCATGTCAGTGATATTTATCACTAATGACATGCAAAGTGGGCGTGCCAAGATGTTAGAGACTGAAAACAGTCGCTAACATCGCTATCTCCTATTATCAACTTTTGGAGATATTCGCTCTAAGCGGGAATATCTCCAAAAGCTAACACCTGCCCTGAGCAGTTCTTAGCCATGTTATCCAATGGGAGGTGGATAACATGGCTAAGAGCATTTGCTCGATAATGCATGAATATCGCTGACTTTTCAGCGATATTCATGCATTTCGGCCGTTTTTTTATCGCATTTGCGATAAACCTTGTTAATAGCAAGGTTTATCTGCGATAAAAATCGCCGATGTGCGGCGATAATTTTTGTCTCTAAACAAGTTAGAGACAAAAATTATCGCTAGTTGTTGGTAATATGCCCCACTGTTATTTGTCTAGAATCACACTGTGAGTCAGTTTCAATTTGAGAAAATAAAGAGAGAATGATTTAGTTGGTTGCTGTGTTTGCATACATATAAGTACATGTACTGATGCATTGAGCCAGGCTTTAGGGCATGCAGTGCTTGAAACTCCTATGCACTATGCAAGTAGTAGTGTAACCATCTTCACACGTGTGTTTCAGGCATACATTTCCCCAGTCAGTATCTATACACTCTATTTATAAGAAATACTGTTATTTGTCTAGAATTAAACTGGGAGTTAGTTTCCATTTGAGAAAATTGAGAGTGAATGATTTGGTTGGGTGATGTGTTTGCAGACATATAAGTACAAGTATTGTTGCCCTGAGCCAGTCTTTATGGCATGCAGTGCTTGAAACTCTTATGCAGTATGCAAATAGTAGTGTAACCAATATTCACACTTGTGTTTCAGGCCTACATTTCCCCAGTCAGTTTATATGCAATCCACTTGTTAGAAATACTGTTATTTGTCTAGAATCAAACTGTGACTCAGTTTCCATTTGAGAAAATTGAGAGAGAATGATTTGGTTATTTTTCACATCTTCAATTCTCCAGTCTGTATCCTTACACTTCCACTGAACACTCTGTCACCACTGTTGCACTATTGTAGTGACCCATCCAGCAGTATGTGCTAATTCATTCACTGCGCTAAAACTCAAGCACTTATAAATTCAGTCAGGCACTGTGCTTGCTGAACTGTAATCATTCATTCAGTACCCAAGTAGCCATACTGCGAAGTAGGGCTTAGGAGAAGGACTGATTCAAACCTGTATGCTGCATGCATGCAGTGTTCTATCCATGTGCACACTTGTGTTTCACATCTTCAATTCTCCACTCTGTATTCTTACACTTCCATCAAACACTCTATCACTGCTGTTGCACTTTTGTAGTGACCCATTCAGCAGTATGTACTAATCTATTTACTGCACCAAAACTCAAGCACTTATGTATTCACTTAAACACTCTCCTTACAGTACTCTAATCATTCAGTCAGTACCCAACTACTCATGCAGCGAAGTAGGCCTTAGGACATAGACTGCTTCAAACCCCTTTGCACTATAAATGCAGTCTTCTATCCACCTGCACATTTGTGTTTCACATCTTCAATTCTCCACTCTGTATCCAGTATGTGCTAATGCAGTCACTGCGCTAAAACTCAAGCACTTATAAATTCAGTCATGCACTGTGCTTGCAGAACCGTAATCATTCAGTCAGTACTGCTTCAAACCTCTATGCAGTCTTCTATCCACCTGAACACTTGTCTTTCACATCTTCAATTTTCCACTCTGTATCCTTACACTTCCACCAAACACTCTGACACTGCTGTTGCACTATTGTAGTGACCTATTTAGCAGTATGTGCTTGCATAACTGTAATCATTCATTCAGTACCTAAGTAGTCATACTGCGAAGTAGGGCTTACGAGAAGGACATATTCAACCTGTATGCAGAGTGTTTGGTGGAAGTGTAAGGATACAGAGTGCAGATTTGAAGATGTGAAAGACAAGTGTGCACTTGGATAGAGCACTGCATGCAAACAGCATACAGGTTTGAAGCAGTCTATGTTCAATGGCTACTTCTCTGCATGAGTACTGGGTACTGACTGAATGATTGCAGTACTGCAAGGAGAGTGCCTGACTGAAGTGTTTCAGTTTTAGCACAGTGAATGAATGAGTAAATACTGCTGAATTGGTCACTACACAGTGCAACAGCAGTGACAGAGTTTTTGGTGGAAGTGTAAGGATACAGACTGGAGAATTGAAGATGTGAAAAACAACCAACCCCTTCTCTCTCAATTTTCTCAAATGGAAACTGACTCACAGTGTGATTCTAGACAAATAACAGTATTTCCTATAAATGGAGTGTATAGATACTGACTGGGGAAATGTAGGCCTGAAACACAAGTGTACATTTGGTAACACTACTACTTGCATACTGCATAGAAGTTTCAATCACTGCATGCCCTAAAGCCTGGCTCACTGCAACAGTACATGTAGCTATATGTCTGCAAAGACATCAACCAACCAAATTATTCTCTCTCAATTTTCTCAAATGGAAACTGACTCACAGTGTGATTCTAGACAAATAACAGTATTTCTTATAAATGGATTGTATAGACACTGACTGGGGAAATGTGGGCCTGAAATATAAGTGTGAAGATGGTTACACTACTACTTGCATAGTGGATAGGTGTTTCAAACACTGCATGCCCTAAAGACTGGCTCAGTGCACAAGTACATGTACTTATATGTCTTCAAACACATCAACCAACCAAATCATTCTATCTCAATTTTCTAAAATTAAAACTAACTCACAGTTTGATTCTAGACAAATAACAGTACTTCCCATACATAACATATATACATACTGACTGGGGAAAGGTAGGCCTGAAACACAAGTGTGAATTTGGTTATACTACTACTTGCATACTGCACAGGAGTTTCAAGCCCTGCATGCCCTAAAGACTGGCTCACTGCAACAGTACATGTACTTATATGTCTGCAACCACATCAACCAACCAACTCATTCTCTCTCAATTTTCCCAAATGGTCACTGACTCACTGTTTGATTCTAGACAAAATAACAGTATTTATTATAAATGAGTGTGAAGATGCTTAGAATACTACTTGCATAGTGCATAGGAGTTTCAAGCACTGCACGCCCTAAAGCCTGGCTCAATGCAACAGTACATGTACTTATATGTCTACAAACACATCAACCAACCAAATCATTCTCTCACAATTTTCCCAAATAGACACTGATTCATAGTGTGATTCTAGACAAATAAGAGTATTTCTTATAAATGGAGTGTGTAGATACTGACTGGGGAAATGTAGCCCTGAAACACAAGTGTGAATTTGGTTACACTACTACTTGTATATTGCAAAAATGCTTCTCTCAGAATTATTCCTAAATGCACACAGACTCACAGTGTGATTCTAGACAAAAAATATTACCTTGCATTTTACAAAAACACATTTACTAGTCTAGAAACGGTAAGGTGACTAAACACATCCTACATATATGACTTCTGTATTTTACTATACAATCCTGACTTATTTTCAATTTGCTACATTATTGGTGCCAACATTACATCAAAAAAGTGATGCAATAGAACAACAAAGATGCGCAAGGAGCTTATAAATCTGGCCCAGAATGTATGCAGCAGTGTATGTATACTGATTGGGAAATTGTAGATTTGAAACACAAATCTGATTCTAGATAAGCAACAATATTAATTACTCTTGAAGAGCTAATATGACTGCACACATTCCACAAATATAAATACCTCATTTTATTGTACAACAATGAGTCATTTTGCAAATACAAAAGCAATAACTGGTTTCTAATTCTATCAAAACTTGTAAAAAGGATAGGGTTTTAAGCAGTTATGTGTCTGCAGACGCAAAACGTACAAAAATGCTTCTCTCAGAATGATTCCTAAATGCACACAGACTCACAGTGTGATTCTAGACAAAAAAATATTAGACCTTGCATTTTACCAAAACACATTTACTAGTATAGAAACGGTAATGTGACTGCATACATTCCATGTATATAACTACTACATTTCAGTGCACAACCCTGACTCATTTTGAAAATAAATAAACAATTTGCATCATTATTTGCGCCAACATTGTGTCAAAAAAGTGACGCAATGGCAGCACAAACAGGCGCAAGGGGCTTGTAAATCTGCCCGAGAGAGTTTGCAGTAGTGTATGTATACTGACTGGCAAATTGTACATTTGAAACACAAGCAACCCTATTAACTACTCTAGAACTCGAAAAGTGACTGCACACATTCTACATTTGTTAGTACTGCACTTTACTGTACAAAGCTGACTCATCAAACACATTAACATACCAAATGCTTTTATCACAATGTTTATCCAAATGCAGACGAACTCAGAATATAATTCTACAGAACTAAACTACTTGCACTTTTGCAGGATAAACACATTATTCTTATTAAAAACAAAATCCAACACATACATCCTCTTACAAGTTAACAACTCACCTTTCAAATTGATTTGTAGATTAAGAAGAATGTCAGTCACACACCATATATTCTTATACAGAATGTCTGTACTTCACTGTTCTTAGCAAAACCAAAAAATTGCACAATTTCACACTCAATCTACACATATATACATGTAAATAACAAATCAAATTGCTTCCCACATTATTTCAAAAGCAAACACACATTTCTATTGGTTGAACATTTGAACCCTTTCCAACTGACATTTGAACCCTGCCCCCAATTTGCTTTCTGCTGTTACCATAGTAACAGATCATACAAAACTCAACTGCCCACAGAGGTCAAAAGTTCTGCACACTGTAAAACACTACTCCTCCACAGGTTTAGACTCTGCATAGCTACTTACTTATAAGTACCAACAAATAGAAAGGCTCTTGTTAGAACCAACCAACATCTAAGAACATAAGCTTGATAGATATCTGAAAAATATATTTAAAAAAGAAATAATTCTTACTTAGTACGTGTACCCGACGCCTTAAGAATCTCGCAGCATAAGTGGTGCGATACGCGTACACAACGCGTGCACACTAGAGGTCGCAATGAATGCCAGGCTTGGTATGCGCATTTTAATTTTACCGTAAAATAAAAAAAACAATGTTGTGCCCTAAATTTAAATATTCAGGGGCAGATTTACAAGCCCCTTGTGCCACTTTTGCGTCCTTTTTAACATGGAAAAAAATGATGCATAAGTGGTGCAAGGGGCTTGTAAATGTGCCCCTTAGTGACCCACGGAGGTGGCGGACCCCGGGGCTTGGGGAAGCCTTTCAGCCCCCTACTCATTTACATATGCTGCAGGGGCCATGAGCTACTGCACATATTCAACCAAAGCCCCGGGGGGTTGCAGTCCCTGGGGCTGCCGGGGAGGTCCTTGAGCGCCCTTCACATATATTTAAAAAAAGCCCCGGGGGTGGTGGTTCCTGGGGCTTTGGGGGGCCTTTCAGCCACAGACACATTTACATATGCTGTGGGGGGGCTATGATCCCCCCACACATATACAAGCAAACCCCAGGGGGGTGGGGGTCCCCGGGGCTGCGGGGGGGTGTGAGCACCCCATATATATTTTTTAAAAAGCCCCCAGGGGTGGTGGTCCCCAGGGCTGGGGGGCCCCCTATTATATTAATTCACATTGCCCCCGGGACTTGGCCCCCCGGGTGCTAATTAGCACTAAAGCGACCTTCAGGTTTTGTTTTTTTCAGGCGATAGGCGTATCCTAAGCGCATCCCACGAATTAAAAAATAAAACCTTTTTTGGGCCTTGGGGGTCCTTGTGGGACACCCTGAGCAGGCCTAGGGGGTCAGGAAGTCCTATGGCAAATAGCAAACTTTCCCTCCCAATCTACACATTCAATCTACACACATATACATGTAAATAACAAATCACATTTCTTCCCACATTAGTTCAAAACCAAACACATCTTTCTATTGCTTGAACTTTTAAACCCTTTCCAACTGACATAACTTTCAACCCTACCCCCATTCTGCCTTCTGCCTGTTACCATAGAAACACTTCATGAAACACTTAACTGAGCACACAGGCCAAAAGGTCATCACACAATGTTGCTAATCAAAACAGCAAGCGTCCTTGACTTTTCAACATATCAGCTTATTTTATGTAACTTACCTTTCAATCAGTTTTTGTTAACCAATAAGAATCATGCTTTTAAAAAACAGAAACATGCAACCTAGTTTTCAGTGTAGAATGTTATCAAACAACCAATCATTTCTTTACTTTTTTCAAAACTGCATCTTATCCACCATTTTAGAAAAATCTTACTTTTCAAACTGCCATTTCATTTAGAGACCATCTGAGTGCATCCAGACCTCCTTTCAAGATGCTTAGAGTGTGGATTGTAGGACACAGCTATATTTCTGGAGCCAAAGGTATGCAGAACAGAAAAGAATTCACAAAGACTTAGGTTTACCAAACATAGACATTAAATGGATTGGACAGAGAGGGTTAAAGTGGCACCAATTGATGCCATTGGTCAAATCCTTTTTGCATCTCCAACACCCTGACCTCATAATTGTGCACTGTGGTAGCAATGACCTAGGCACTTTGACTGGGGTAGGTCTGGAAATGCTTATGAAAGACACCTTTGGAGAACTGTTGTCACTTTTCCCCCAAAGTGCTTTTGTCTATTCTAACATATGCCAAAAACAGAAATGAAACTGGTCCAATCAATTTTGTCCACAGATTGAAAACGCTAAGAAACATGTGAATAAATCTGTTTCTGCTTTTCTCCGAGACTATAGAAGGGCTCCATATACCACAACAATCTGTGTTTCAGGGAGGGTTTGAGGTATTCCAGAATAGGACAGGCGCACTCCCTAGTGGCCGCACATTATCGTGTTACAGAGTGTAAGAATCCAGGCAAGGGGGCGGGCGGTAATCCCTCTTAACCGCTCAAAGGTGGATACAGATCCACACTAAATCGTACAAAAACAACAAGTGCCCCTGCTCTAGGACAATATTTGTAAAGACTTGGTAAGGTCAGGTTGTGATACAGCAGTAAATTGCGCACATCAATGGTGTTTCAGAATCCACAGTAAGAAAGTTCAAAGGGGTAGAGTCTTTGTTATAGAAAACAAATTTATTGTTCCTCTTGTTCTGGCAACACGTGTTTCATCGCAGGGAAACAGACTGCGAATCTTCAGGGCTGGGTATAGATACAAAAGATGCATTTGTATGGTTGATTTAAATGAGTGAAAAGGTGACTGGTGATCATTGGTGACGTAGGAAGGGCATGCCATTGGGTGACATTGTCTAATAAGAAATGTGACTTGATATCTACGTTGTGGCTGTGAGAGGTAGTGATTTATTATAGTGGCTATTCCGTTTGTGTAGATGTGATCTTTAAAAATTGGCGTTTTTCTACAGCTTATGAATGTTTTAAGAAGCAGACGCATTAACCAGTATGCGTGAATAACATTGCAAACAAGGGAAAAGATAAGATACGGGAATATGGCAAGATGTGACAACCGAGTGAAAAGGTGTCCATGCTAGTAGGCGAGTGCATGCCTCATTGTGACTGGTTGTGACTTTTTAGTGTTATAATTCTGTCAATTGTATTTACAAAAAGAAGGTTTAACACATGAAATGTTGACAATTACATATAATACACCATGTAGGAGCGAATAGTGTTATTCTATGTATAGAGGGCGATGTGTTAGTCTATTTAAGTCTCAATTAATGGATTTTTAGAAAATTGCACCAAAAAATTGAAAGGGTAATCTAGCCTTACTGCTCGTTCCCATGTTAGATAGATATCCCCAGTATCTTTTGCGAAGTTGTGCTGGGACAACGTTCGTGAGAAGCGTCACTGGTTAATGTGAGCGCCAGACGTGCACAAAAGGAGGGAAATAATTTAGGAGAGTTTGCTAGGAAAAGGCACTTGTGTATTCAAGGTTAGAACACCAAATACGAATTACCTCGTGTTTGATACGTACACGTAATTTCAGGACGTTACAGAGGATAAGTTGAGGGATATGGTCGTTGTGAGGCTGACTAAAATCTGATCCTTAAAAATATATATATTCAAGATGTCGGTATGTGACTCACCCTTTGGATAGAAAAACCGGAAGTGGTGTTGTGGCCAAAAGTATTAGTATTGCGCTATAAAAGCGTGGTCAGGTGGTTCCTACAGGAAAACATAATTTGAAACAGAAAATTCTTCAGAAAAGTGATGGTCATGTAAACCATGTCACTTAAGCACCTTGTGGGAGCTGTTACTGTATAGAAAAAACAATGCTAAGTATCCATACCTTACAAAGTTTGAAAGGAAAGACCTTGCCCGGGAGGAGAAGAGGTTTTAAAGCTGTTGCGCTGAAAAACGGGTAAAAAAGGCGGGTACACCTGTAAAGCGGAAAAAGAAAAGAAAAACACGAGTGGTGTAATCTTTTCTCAAAGTAGTGCGGTATGTTACCGGAATTGGAAGCAAAGTATTAATAACTGCGGCGAGGTGTCATTACCTTAGAAAATACGATCTCCCTCCTGTAGTTCCCGGTGCCGTTCTTCGTAAAACGGTCACCTGACAGGAAGTGAGGATCTCTATTTAAGCTACTTCCGGAGCTTACTATTTCAGTCTTGAAAACACTAGAACGGTAAAGTGTCGTTTGTTAAGACGAAACGTTGGTCGATTTTAGAAAAAATACTGTTTTCTAGAAACGGGTAGGGTGAATCAATAGAAATAATTTGTTCAAGTTAAGGGAAAAGAAATTGGAGCCTCGGCGTTCTAATGGTTTGAGTGAAAATATTGAAAAACCACGAATCAGTTAATATGTCGATTAAAGCGAGGTGAATGGGAAAGAGAGCACACATTCCAAAATGAGTTTGCTTAGCTAGTTAAAACCAGGAGTCAGCCCGGTTGTCATCCAGTAGAATGAAAATATTAGGAGCAGGAAAAATTATTATATTAATTATTTATACTGATACTTAGTCTTGATGGTCATAGTATTTAGTGTTGTGTATGTGCTATTATAACAGACGATTACAAAAGCAAAATACATATTTCAAATTATAAAAAGTAATAATCCAGTAGGTATATACAGTTACATACTATTCTGTCAAAAAACAAAAGGAAAAAGGCGTATGTGAGCACACGTTAGGTATACATAGTGTAGTGTAAATACAAACATTGGTCTTATTTTTGAAGGAAAAGTCACTATTGTCAAAGGTAAAATGGGGTCCAGGAGAAGTTCTATATCATTGTAATGACTATTATGATTTGTCTTAATCACCTAAGAAATATTGCATCTCAGGGTCGTAGTTCAAACCCAGTTCTATGCTATGAAGACGCATAATCCAGGTCGCTTCCTTGCGTCTCAAAGTTAGCTCTCGATTACCACCCCTGATGTGAGTCGGTATTGTTTCGATGCCATAGAAGCTGATGCGGAAATCTTCAATGGTTGACTGACATTTCGCCACATGTAAAGCGACGGGATATTTTGGGTCTTGTTTTTGTATCGCTCTCATATGTTCTGAGATCCTGTCTTTCAGACTTCTTATTGTGCTACCCACATATTGTTTTCCGCAATGGCACTCAATTATGTATACTACATATTTTGTAATGCAATTGATATTTGTTCTGATGTCATACGTATCTCCATTAGGACCAGTGAAGTTTGTAGTCTTGTGTTTGGCCCATTTGCACATAACACAGAAACCGCATTTGAAGAAGCCCTTATTGCGTTGTGTCAACCAGTCCGGAGTTGTGTCCATTCTTGGAACGGTGGGACTGAGTCTATTCTTCAGGGTTCTACCTCTGCGGAAAGTTATTTGTGGAATTGGGGGAATTAGTTCCTTAAGCACTGGATCAGTTTTAAGCAGGTTCCAATGCTTGGTCATGCTGGTGCGGATAGATCTGTGTAGACTGTTGAATTCTGTGATCATCCTTATTGTGGAGTCTTTCGCCTTTTTCGAGTTGTTGAATTTAAGTGTCTCTGGTCTCGTGATTTTATTTAGTCTCTTTTTCGCTGTGGACAGGATGGATTGGGGATATCCACGTTTTTCGAATCTCCGTTCCATGTCTTGTAAAGTATCCACCAAGTCGTTGTCATTGCTGCAGTTTCTTCTGGCTCTCAGGAATTCCCCAAATGGTATTGATTTAATTTGGTGTGGCGGGTGATAACTATCCGCTCGAAGTATAGCATTACACGAGGTGGGCTTTCTGTAGAGTTTACTATGTAGTTCGTTGTTGAGAATGTAGAATTCTAGGTCCAGAAACTCTATTTTGGTTTTACTTGACTTCATCGTGAAACTCAGTTCCCAATTGTTATTGTTGAGATGTTCAAAGAAACTTAGGAGAAGTTCATCTGTGCCTGTCCACAGTAAGATACAGTCGTCTATATAGCGACCCCAGAATAATATGGAGTCAGTGTATTGACTACCCTTAGTACCCCAAATGTGATCTGTTTCAAAAGACCCCATGAACAGATTGGCAAAAGAAGGCGAAAATTTGGAGCCCATGGCTACTCCACGTTTTTGCCGGTACCACTTTTTTTGAAACATAAAAAAGTTGTTATTAAGAATCAGAGTCATCATGGTTATCAACATGTCAGTGTGAGCCCACAAAGATGCTGGTCTGTTGGACAAAACTCGTGTGATGGCTTCTATACCAAGGACAGGATTGATACTTGTGTATAAGGCAACTACGTCCATAGTTACTATGGTGGTATTTGGTTGCCATTCTAGGTCATTAAGTACACTCAGTATATGCTTGGAGTCCTGAATGAATGAGGGTAGGTTTTTGACCAGCGGGCCTAGAAACAAATCCACATACTCAGCCAATCTTTCGGTAGGGCCCCCTATACCGGAGACAATTGGTCTACCTGGTGGGAAGGGGAGATCTTTGTGGATTTTAGGAAGGGTGTACAGCTTCTTCAAATGCGGTTTCTGTGTTATGTGCAAATGGGCCAAACACAAGACTACAAACTTCACTGGTCCTAATGGAGATACGTATGACATCAGAACAAATATCAATTGCATTACAAAATATGTAGTATACATAATTGAGTGCCATTGCGGAAAACAATATGTGGGTAGCACAATAAGAAGTCTGAAAGACAGGATCTCAGAACATATGAGAGCGATACAAAAACAAGACCCAAAATATCCCGTCGCTTTACATGTGGCGAAATGTCAGTCAACCATTGAAGATTTCCGCATCAGCTTCTATGGCATCGAAACAATACCGACTCACATCAGGGGTGGTAATCGAGAGCTAACTTTGAGACGCAAGGAAGCGACCTGGATTATGCGTCTTCATAGCATAGAACTGGGTTTGAACTACGACCCTGAGATGCAATATTTCTTAGGTGATTAAGACAAATCATAATAGTCATTACAATGATATAGAACTTCTCCTGGACCCCATTTTACCTTTGACAATAGTGACTTTTCCTTCAAAAATAAGACCAATGTTTGTATTTACACTACACTATGTATACCTAACGTGTGCTCACATACGCCTTTTTCCTTTTGTTTTTTGACAGAATAGTATGTAACTGTATATACCTACTGGATTATTACTTTTTATAATTTGAAATATGTATTTTGCTTTTGTAATCGTCTGTTATAATAGCACATACACAACACTAAATACTATGACCATCAAGACTAAGTATCAGTATAAATAATTAATATAATAATTTTTCCTGCTCCTAATATTTTCATTCTACTGGATGACAACCGGGCTGACTCCTGGTTTTAACTAGCTAAGCAAACTCATTTTGGAATGTGTGCTCTCTTTCCCATTCACCTCGCTTTAATCGACATATTAACTGATTCGTGGTTTTTCAATATTTTCACTCAAACCATTAGAACGCCGAGGCTCCAATTTCTTTTCCCTTAACTTGAACAAATTATTTCTATTGATTCACCCTACCCGTTTCTAGAAAACAGTATTTTTTCTAAAATCGACCAACGTTTCGTCTTAACAAACGACACTTTACCGTTCTAGTGTTTTCAAGACTGAAATAGTAAGCTCCGGAAGTAGCTTAAATAGAGATCCTCACTTCCTGTCAGGTGACCGTTTTACGAAGAACGGCACCGGGAACTACAGGAGGGAGATCGTATTTTCTAAGGTAATGACACCTCGCCGCAGTTATTAATACTTTGCTTCCAATTCCGGTAACATACCGCACTACTTTGAGAAAAGATTACACCACTCGTGTTTTTCTTTTCTTTTTCCGCTTTACAGGTGTACCCGCCTTTTTTACCCGTTTTTCAGCGCAACAGCTTTAAAACCTCTTCTCCTCCCGGGCAAGGTCTTTCCTTTCAAACTTTGTAAGGTATGGATACTTAGCATTGTTTTTTCTATACAGTAACAGCTCCCACAAGGTGCTTAAGTGACATGGTTTACATGACCATCACTTTTCTGAAGAATTTTCTGTTTCAAATTATGTTTTCCTGTAGGAACCACCTGACCACGCTTTTATAGCGCAATACTAATACTTTTGGCCACAACACCACTTCCGGTTTTTCTATCCAAAGGGTGAGTCACATACCGACATCTTGAATATATATATTTTTAAGGATCAGATTTTAGTCAGCCTCACAACGACCATATCCCTCAACTTATCCTCTGTAACGTCCTGAAATTACGTGTACGTATCAAACACGAGGTAATTCGTATTTGGTGTTCTAACCTTGAATACACAAGTGCCTTTTCCTAGCAAACTCTCCTAAATTATTTCCCTCCTTTTGTGCACGTCTGGCGCTCACATTAACCAGTGACGCTTCTCACGAACGTTGTCCCAGCACAACTTCGCAAAAGATACTGGGGATATCTATCTAACATGGGAACGAGCAGTAAGGCTAGATTACCCTTTCAATTTTTTGGTGCAATTTTCTAAAAATCCATTAATTGAGACTTAAATAGACTAACACATCGCCCTCTATACATAGAATAACACTATTCGCTCCTACATGGTGTATTATATGTAATTGTCAACATTTCATGTGTTAAACCTTCTTTTTGTAAATACAATTGACAGAATTATAACACTAAAAAGTCACAACCAGTCACAATGAGGCATGCACTCGCCTACTAGCATGGACACCTTTTCACTCGGTTGTCACATCTTGCCATATTCCCGTATCTTATCTTTTCCCTTGTTTGCAATGTTATTCACGCATACTGGTTAATGCGTCTGCTTCTTAAAACATTCATAAGCTGTAGAAAAACGCCAATTTTTAAAGATCACATCTACACAAACGGAATAGCCACTATAATAAATCACTACCTCTCACAGCCACAACGTAGATATCAAGTCACATTTCTTATTAGACAATGTCACCCAATGGCATGCCCTTCCTACGTCACCAATGATCACCAGTCACCTTTTCACTCATTTAAATCAACCATACAAATGCATCTTTTGTATCTATACCCAGCCCTGAAGATTCGCAGTCTGTTTCCCTGCGATGAAACACGTGTTGCCAGAACAAGAGGAACAATAAATTTGTTTTCTATAACAAAGACTCTACCCCTTTGAACTTTCTTACTGTGGATTCTGAAACACCATTGATGTGCGCAATTTACTGCTGTATCACAACCTGACCTTACCAAGTCTTTACAAATATTGTCCTAGAGCAGGGGCACTTGTTGTTTTTGTACGATTTAGTGTGGATCTGTATCCACCTTTGAGCGGTTAAGAGGGATTACCGCCCGCCCCCTTGCCTGGATTCTTACACTCTGTAACACGATAATGTGCGGCCACTAGGGAGTGCGCCTGTCCTATTCTGGAATACCTCAAACCCTCCCAGTATATCAATAGCCTATTGATTTCCAGTTAAGGCTGCCCCCCGCTTTTCTACTTTTACAAATTACGCATACCTAACTAGCACGTTGGTTTTGGAATCAAACTAACCAATATGGATAGAGACAAAATAGCAGCAGATCTCTTCGAGAACCTAGCTAAGGGCATGCCTGCTCATACTGCCACGGCAACTGCTGGTCCCCCCCGTGTGGAGGGCCTTAAAGACAAATTCAAAAAATTAGAGAGACTGAAAAAACTGGAGAACTCACGTTGGTGGGATTCTACAACCCTAAAACAATACATGCGTCTTAAACAAATACCGAGAGGCTTGCGCTCCAATACCTTCCCAACATATGATGATCTTGATCTAGATCTAGTAAAAAAATGGGAAGATTCTGTCACCAACAACTCTTTTGCCCTTATGGACATTCTGATAGAAAATGCTGATCGGAAGTCCAATAAACTACTGGGAGAAATTGCAAAATTAGAGCAAGAAATTAAAGACCTCAACTTACCAGAACCTACTGTGAAGAATTACACCATTCTGGATGAGGTCCTTTTTAAACATCAGGAAGAAATAAAAAACAGGAAGGCCAGACAAATAAAAAGAGATGACACCGATTACCGTAATGGTCGAATCTTCACTTATGATCGCAAATATGACTCCTTAGTACGACCTCATAACCCCAAAAAAAGTGGCAACATCTCATCCGCCCCTAGTTCTGTTTCATCCAGCAATGCTTCCCTAAATTCAGCGGGTATAAGCGAACCCGATCGGGATTTACTTGATACCAATAGTACTCCTTTTTTAGTGGAGCTAGAACGGATGCGCAAAGGGAACAAGACCCAACCACCACGAGACAATACAGATCAAAGACCCACAGAGGCAGTAGGGGTGGCAGAAGAAGACTACAGAAAAAAACTGAGGTCAGGAACAGCAAGGAAATAGAGACTGAACATAACGAGGTCCAAGTGGTTAACCTCTCCTCTTTTCCACTAACTACTGATATGACAAATCTCCTTTCCAGGGGTCTAAATTTCAATCCCTTCTCAGTAGGAGACACATGCCAAACGAGAATAGATCTCTTCAAATTTGTACGGAACCTGAAATTAAAAAAGTTTTTTGCTGGAAAAACCACCAATACCAGAAATGTTAAGAATATTCCTGATGTATTAACTGAGAATGTGACTACAATAAAAGATATACAAGCAATACATCTTTTGTTATCTATTACCGAATGCGAAGATAGCCCCGTAGAGATGGGACAACTTCTAGAGGAATTGAACATAGACACAGATCTGGGGGTTGTTAGTGGGTTGAAAAACAAATCCACTTGGACACCAACTCTACCAGGTGGCAATAATATTGACATCTTTCACAAGCGTGTTCTTGAGGACATCAACAAAATCAACACGAAAAAACTTAACGAAACATTTGTGTTTAAAGATAACTTAACCAAAGGGGAGCGCCTTGCCCTCACCACACTAACACAGACTTCCACCATTGTGATCCGCGAAGCGGATAAAGGAGGGAACATTGTAATTATGAATGCAGATGATTACAACAATGAAATACTAAGTCAACTAGCTGATACTTCTTGTTATGAACCGATCACACTCAACCCCATGGGCATCCTAACGAAATCCATTAATGACCATCTACACAAATGGAAAGAAGATGGCCTACTTAACGAAGATGAATTCATGTACCTTATAGTACACAAACCAACATTTCCATGGCTGTACACCCTTCCTAAAATCCACAAAGATCTCCCCTTCCCACCAGGTAGACCAATTGTCTCCGGTATAGGGGGCCCTACCGAAAGATTGGCTGAGTATGTGGATTTGTTTCTAGGCCCGCTGGTCAAAAACCTACCCTCATTCATTCAGGACTCCAAGCATATACTGAGTGTACTTAATGACCTAGAATGGCAACCAAATACCACCATAGTAACTATGGACGTAGTTGCCTTATACACAAGTATCAATCCTGTCCTTGGTATAGAAGCCATCACACGAGTTTTGTCCAACAGACCAGCATCTTTGTGGGCTCACACTGACATGTTGATAACCATGATGACTCTGATTCTTAATAACAACTTTTTTATGTTTCAAAAAAAGTGGTACCGGCAAAAACGTGGAGTAGCCATGGGCTCCAAATTTTCGCCTTCTTTTGCCAATCTGTTCATGGGGTCTTTTGAAACAGATCACATTTGGGGTACTAAGGGTAGTCAATACACTGACTCCATATTATTCTGGGGTCGCTATATAGACGACTGTATCTTACTGTGGACAGGCACAGATGAACTTCTCCTAAGTTTCTTTGAACATCTCAACAATAACAATTGGGAACTGAGTTTCACGATGAAGTCAAGTAAAACCAAAATAGAGTTTCTGGACCTAGAATTCTACATTCTCAACAACGAACTACATAGTAAACTCTACAGAAAGCCCACCTCGTGTAATGCTATACTTCGAGCGGATAGTTATCACCCGCCACACCAAATTAAATCAATACCATTTGGGGAATTCCTGAGAGCCAGAAGAAACTGCAGCAATGACAACGACTTGGTGGATACTTTACAAGACATGGAACGGAGATTCGAAAAACGTGGATATCCCCAATCCATCCTGTCCACAGCGAAAAAGAGACTAAATAAAATCACGAGACCAGAGACACTTAAATTCAACAACTCGAAAAAGGCGAAAGACTCCACAATAAGGATGATCACAGAATTCAACAGTCTACACAGATCTATCCGCACCAGCATGACCAAGCATTGGAACCTGCTTAAAACTGATCCAGTGCTTAAGGAACTAATTCCCCCAATTCCACAAATAACTTTCCGCAGAGGTAGAACCCTGAAGAATAGACTCAGTCCCACCGTTCCAAGAATGGACACAACTCCGGACTGGTTGACACAACGCAATAAGGGCTTCTTCAAATGCGGTTTCTGTGTTATGTGCAAATGGGCCAAACACAAGACTACAAACTTCACTGGTCCTAATGGAGATACGTATGACATCAGAACAAATATCAATTGCATTACAAAATATGTAGTATACATAATTGAGTGCCATTGCGGAAAACAATATGTGGGTAGCACAATAAGAAGTCTGAAAGACAGGATCTCAGAACATATGAGAGCGATACAAAAACAAGACCCAAAATATCCCGTCGCTTTACATGTGGCGAAATGTCAGTCAACCATTGAAGATTTCCGCATCAGCTTCTATGGCATCGAAACAATACCGACTCACATCAGGGGTGGTAATCGAGAGCTAACTTTGAGACGCAAGGAAGCGACCTGGATTATGCGTCTTCATAGCATAGAACTGGGTTTGAACTACGACCCTGAGATGCAATATTTCTTAGGTGATTAAGACAAATCATAATAGTCATTACAATGATATAGAACTTCTCCTGGACCCCATTTTACCTTTGACAATAGTGACTTTTCCTTCAAAAATAAGACCAATGTTTGTATTTACACTACACTATGTATACCTAACGTGTGCTCACATACGCCTTTTTCCTTTTGTTTTTTGACAGAATAGTATGTAACTGTATATACCTACTGGATTATTACTTTTTATAATTTGAAATATGTATTTTGCTTTTGTAATCGTCTGTTATAATAGCACATACACAACACTAAATACTATGACCATCAAGACTAAGTATCAGTATAAATAATTAATATAATAATTTTTCCTGCTCCTAATATTTTCATTCTACTGGATGACAACCGGGCTGACTCCTGGTTTTAACTAGCTAAGCAAACTCATTTTGGAATGTGTGCTCTCTTTCCCATTCACCTCGCTTTAATCGACATATTAACTGATTCGTGGTTTTTCAATATTTTCACTCAAACCATTAGAACGCCGAGGCTCCAATTTCTTTTCCCTTAACTTGAACAAATTATTTCTATTGATTCACCCTACCCGTTTCTAGAAAACAGTATTTTTTCTAAAATCGACCAACGTTTCGTCTTAACAAACGACACTTTACCGTTCTAGTGTTTTCAAGACTGAAATAGTAAGCTCCGGAAGTAGCTTAAATAGAGATCCTCACTTCCTGTCAGGTGACCGTTTTACGAAGAACGGCACCGGGAACTACAGGAGGGAGATCGTATTTTCTAAGGTAATGACACCTCGCCGCAGTTATTAATACTTTGCTTCCAATTCCGGTAACATACCGCACTACTTTGAGAAAAGATTACACCACTCGTGTTTTTCTTTTCTTTTTCCGCTTTACAGGTGTACCCGCCTTTTTTACCCGTTTTTCAGCGCAACAGCTTTAAAACCTCTTCTCCTCCCGGGCAAGGTCTTTCCTTTCAAACTTTGTAAGGTATGGATACTTAGCATTGTTTTTTCTATACAGTAACAGCTCCCACAAGGTGCTTAAGTGACATGGTTTACATGACCATCACTTTTCTGAAGAATTTTCTGTTTCAAATTATGTTTTCCTGTAGGAACCACCTGACCACGCTTTTATAGCGCAATACTAATACTTTTGGCCACAACACCACTTCCGGTTTTTCTATCCAAAGGGTGAGTCACATACCGACATCTTGAATATATATATTTTTAAGGATCAGATTTTAGTCAGCCTCACAACGACCATATCCCTCAACTTATCCTCTGTAACGTCCTGAAATTACGTGTACGTATCAAACACGAGGTAATTCGTATTTGGTGTTCTAACCTTGAATACACAAGTGCCTTTTCCTAGCAAACTCTCCTAAATTATTTCCCTCCTTTTGTGCACGTCTGGCGCTCACATTAACCAGTGACGCTTCTCACGAACGTTGTCCCAGCACAACTTCGCAAAAGATACTGGGGATATCTATCTAACATGGGAACGAGCAGTAAGGCTAGATTACCCTTTCAATTTTTTGGTGCAATTTTCTAAAAATCCATTAATTGAGACTTAAATAGACTAACACATCGCCCTCTATACATAGAATAACACTATTCGCTCCTACATGGTGTATTATATGTAATTGTCAACATTTCATGTGTTAAACCTTCTTTTTGTAAATACAATTGACAGAATTATAACACTAAAAAGTCACAACCAGTCACAATGAGGCATGCACTCGCCTACTAGCATGGACACCTTTTCACTCGGTTGTCACATCTTGCCATATTCCCGTATCTTATCTTTTCCCTTGTTTGCAATGTTATTCACGCATACTGGTTAATGCGTCTGCTTCTTAAAACATTCATAAGCTGTAGAAAAACGCCAATTTTTAAAGATCACATCTACACAAACGGAATAGCCACTATAATAAATCACTACCTCTCACAGCCACAACGTAGATATCAAGTCACATTTCTTATTAGACAATGTCACCCAATGGCATGCCCTTCCTACGTCACCAATGATCACCAGTCACCTTTTCACTCATTTAAATCAACCATACAAATGCATCTTTTGTATCTATACCCAGCCCTGAAGATTCGCAGTCTGTTTCCCTGCGATGAAACACGTGTTGCCAGAACAAGAGGAACAATAAATTTGTTTTCTATAACAAAGACTCTACCCCTTTGAACTTTCTTACTGTGGATTCTGAAACACCATTGATGTGCGCAATTTACTGCTGTATCACAACCTGACCTTACCAAGTCTTTACAAATATTGTCCTAGAGCAGGGGCACTTGTTGTTTTTGTACGAATCTGTGTTTCAATATACATGGCATCTATTGGAGAGATGATGTACATTTTACAGATGAAGGGAACAGGGTCTTCCTCTTGAACTTTACTTACTTGTAGGTACAAAAATCTCTCAATAAACACAAGGGCTCTTTTTAGAGCCACCCAACATCTAAACACATAAGCTTGATAGATATCTCAAAAATATTTTTCTTTTTCTGGCTTGGATACACGTACCAGACGCCTTAGAAATCGGGAGGCATATGTGGTACGATACGCGTACCAAACGCGTGCACACCAGAGGTCGCGCTGAGTGCCGCTCTTGATACGCGTATCCTAATTTTACTGTAAAAAAAAATAATCTGCCCTTAATTTAAATATTTAGTACCCCAGGGCTTGCCCCCTATTTTTATTATATAAAAAAAATTGGGAGGGGGTGCTGTGTGGCACCCCTCATAAGGCTTCTTTTAGCCCTGGGGACCACATGCCTTTGGGGCTCTGCCTCGGATTTTTTAAACTTTTGTTGAGGAGGGGGGCTGCGTGGCCCCCCTCCTGGGCCACTTCTAGCCCCAAGGACCCCATCTTCCAGGGCTGGCACTCTTCATTGGGGACCGTGGGGGGTCCCCAATCCCCCCACGGTCCCTGCCGGCTCCCCGCGTCCATCGGGAGCCGGCATTGCTTTTCTAGATGGGGAGCAGCTAACATGCTGCTCCACATGTAGAAAAGCAATAGTCTTTGGTTTTTGGAAGAGAGAGCAGGTTTCCTGCTCTCTCTTCCAAAAACCAAAGCAGTTTGCTATGGTAGGGCAGGAGCTGTGAGGCTCCCGCCCTACCATAGCAACCTACAGTGTCCCGGGGGTAGGCACCTCGGGACACTGCAGGAGCTGGCCCTGGGTGGTGGCTGTCCCCAGGGCCACCACAAGGCTCCAGGAGGGGTGCCGCATGGTCCCCCTCCCAACATTTAAAAGCCCCGGGGGTCCATCACAGACCCCCAATTAAAATATGTAGTGCCCCGGGAAGGTGGTCATCCCTGCGGCGTGTCGGGGGGCTTGAGCCCCCACACAGGTTTTTTAATTAAAGAAAAAGCCCAGGGGGGCCATCAGCTCCCCTGCATACATAATGTTAAAGCCCCATGGGTGGCAGTCCCCGGAGGAGCCCTCCCATTATTATAATAAAAGAAATCCCGGGGTGGCGGTCCCCGGGGCTGCGTTGGGGACCGTTATCTCCCCTGTATACGTAACATTAAAGCCCCAGGGGGTGGCAGTCCCCGGGGCTGGGGGTCCCTCTGGGCCCCCCATTATAAATAAATACATTGCCCCGGGGATTTGTCCCCCCAGGGACTAATTTTAAAAAAAGCAGGCTTTGACATTATACACATATCCTACTCGCATCCCGCAATTTAAAAATATATATATATTGTTTTGGCCTTGGGGTTCCTTCTGGGACCCCCTGAGCAGGCCTAGAGGGTCAGAGTGTTTCTAACCTGCCCCCTTTGCCTCTTTTGCGCCCTACTTTTTCAGTTTTCTTGTGCCTTGGCTCTACCGAGACACAAGATGGCTGCCAACAATTCCTGGTTTGGAGTTTTGACAGACAATTGACAGTCACATAGCATGCAGCTCGTGCTCGTAATGGTACGCGCATGATCCTCGGATGATATGCGTACCCTACTTGCCATAGATATATCTATGATTTTACTTTTGATTTTCTCAGGAACTACTGCACGGATTTACAAAATTGAACAAAAAGTGTGATCTGTGAACCAAACTCTACCTTTTTTGCCCAATTTGGGGTAATTCCGTTCAGCAGTTCGGGCTGTAGCCACGCTTAAAGGTCCCTATGGAAAATTGCATGGGGAAAACATGTTTTGGGACCCCCTTTTTTCTCAGCCCTGCTTCACGAATCACCCCAAAAACTTTCAGGATAGGAATACTTCTTGGAGAATTTTGCGAAGATTCGTCAACCGGCACCAAATTTCTTCCGAATAGAATGTTGTGGATTTCCTATGGAACTAGGTCCTAACTATAACTACCTACATCCAGTGAATGTGTGTCTTACTGAAAAATAAATATGTTTTATATATGGTCGATGGAAGACAAAAATGTGTATATAAGTGTTTTTTTGTAAAAATGATTGTATAACTGACTTATTAAGTTTATCTTAGTGAATACATGTATTAGTGAGTAATGTTTAAATATGACAATATCTGTATCAGTGTCTCACTTTGTGTATAAGTGGCTGCTGGGTTGGTAACTAGCTACATGAGTGTCGATATGGGTTATTAGTTGGATTTTTAGAGTATCAGTATGAGTGTCTGTATGGTTTGGTGGGGGGTATTACTTACTGCATAGATGCATGAATGGGTGACTCACTGTTTGTATGTGTTTTGAAGACAGCATGTGTGCAGGACTGTATGGGTGGATGAGTGTGTGTATGGATGGGTTAGTGAGTGAATCACTGTCTCAATATTATCTTTATGAGCAACTACAAATATGTTAAACTAGTATATGTGAGTAATGATGTATATAAGTGAGTATATGTGAGAGCGAGAGATTGTAAGAGTTCCTGTATAAATAGGTATGCGTTTCTATAAGTGATTGTTTAAGAGAGTAGGTATGTGTACGATTCTGTAGAAGTAAGTGTAGTGGTGGGTGTATAGCTGTATATGCAAGTAAATGGATGTTTGATAGTTTATTTGCCTGTGTGAGTTTGTGTGTGAGTAACTCTATAGATGAGTGTCCGTGTGTAATAAGATGTATAGGTATATGAGTACATATGATGAGTGAGTACATGTATGAGTGCCTATATAGAACTGTTAGTGAATGACTGGATGTGTATGTATATTTTGGAATTACTGAATAGACGTGTGAAACCTATGTTTATTTTAGTGAATTTCTAAGGTTTTTTAAATGCTAATTCCTAACTATAACGTATGTGAAACCTATGTTTTTTCAGTGAATTTCTAAGGTTTTTTAAATGCTAATTTTTAACTATAACATGGCTGACACCATGGTTTTTTCAGTGAATTTCTAAGGTTTTTTAAGTGCTAATTTTTAACTATAACTTGGCTGAAACCTATAGTTTTTTCAGTGAATTTCAAAGGTTTAGTATATGATCATTTTTAAATGTATTAATTGTTATATTTTTTATACTCATTTAATACATTATTTTAAACTATTTATTATTAGATATTTTATTTTTTAAATTACATTACACATTTGTAATATAAATTGAAAAAAATGTTTTTAAAAATATTGAAATTGTAAAATTTTTTTTTTTTTTTTTTTTTTAATGTATATATATTTTATATAGCAGGCAATGATATCCTATGGAAGGAAATTCAAGTTACTGGTAAGTACAGTTACATTTACTTTTCAGGAATAGTAGTGAGCTAGATTAGAGAATTAATTCCTCTTCAATCCTGAGGTCCCCTGTGTGCCAACTAGCCCACCAGGTACCTCCATTATGCGCCAGGAAGCTGTGTTGCAGAGAGTCGTTCAAAGGGCACGCCCCCTTTTTACAACACTCTGCAAAACAGCTCTGTGACGCTTACTGGAGATACCTGTTGGACTAGTTTTTTTTTTTAAACCTTTATTTGGAGACAAGCAGGGTCAAGGGAAGTGCATACACAATACATACAGACATTCATGGCCATTACAATGGTACGTCAGAACCAAAAAATATGATATACAAGTCAATACAGGGCAGCATACCAGTCAATACAAGAAGCAACATCGGAATGCACAGTGCAAATTAGAGAGCAATGATCCAGCATGTACAGGCAAGCTAATGAAACAATACAATACGGACACAGTCGATTAGCGCACTATAAAGAAAAGCAAAGGGAACGCAGATGCAAGGGACACATATAATAAGGGTACCCGACAGGGATACGACCTCAGTTACCATCCATACACTTGTCAGAAGGGGAACTACAGCCCCCAATAGCTCGCACGGAAAGGAGACAGCGTAGCCTCACCCCAAACACTGGAAGATCAGCAGGTGCAATGTAAAATCCCAGCCCATCAAGATGCCATCAACCAATCCCTTCACGGTCCCCTAAATCAGAATCAGAGTCCTGCACAGCTCTGGACAGGAGGTACACCTGGAGCGGGCTCCAAAAGTCCTTCGGTCTGCATCGGACAGGCATAAGGTCAGAATAGATGTTGTATTGATCCTGACAGTATATGAGGTCAGTCACCCAATCCTGAAAGTGCGGCACCCTGCCACGACCCCAGCAACAAGCAACCCTGCGCCTAGCCAGCAACAGGGCCACATCAACAAATCTACGGTGAGAGGCAGGCACGTCCTTAGAGTAGCCCAGCAACATCACCAAGGGGTCAAATACTACCCCATCCTCCGCCATAATCTGCAGGGCCTCATGAACCTGAGTCCAATATTCTAATACACCCGCACAACTCCAAGCCAAGTGCAGGAAGTCAGCGCCTTCCGCACGACATCTAGCACACCTGTCATCTTCCGCTAAATGAAACCGTAGTTTCCTCGCCGGGGTATAATAGTACCGCTGAACAAACTTGTAGTGGATAATTTTAAGGCGACAACTAGAAGAGACATTGGCCGTGAGCCCACAACAGTACTTCCACTGCTCGTCGGTGATAGGAGCACCCAACTCGGCCACCCACTGCTCGCGCACCCGATTGGCCGGGACCGAACGCTGTCTGCGAATAGCCCCGTATAATTTCGACACCAGGTGTCGTCCATCTGAGACCAACAACACGTGGAGGGGGAGGGTAACCCCAGGCTCCGAAGGGAAATCTGAAAGCAGAGCACGCATGCCCTGCCGTAAGCGGATGAAATAGAACAGCTCTAGAGGGGAGCAAGCAGCCGCTCCAAAGAAATGAGCCTGCGTACGGAAGGCACCCGCATGAAACAGGTCGCCCCACGTGAGGATGCCCAGACGCTTACACATTCGCTGAAACCCCGTTTCCAACAACAGCGACAGATCAGGATGATAAGACAGAGGCAGAGCCGGCGAATAAAGAAAAGAGACGCCCAGCAATTGAGCCACCCGCTTCCAAGCATCCACCGTGCACGTCACAGTCGTGCGAGGTGTCTCCACGTCGGACACCTTGCCCAGAACCATCCCCTCCAGTGGGAGCGGGTGGGCAACCCAATGTTCAGCAGCAATTTGGGGCATGAACGGCGTGGGGCGCATCCAGTGATAAGCGTAATGCGCCTGAGCGCTGAGATAATAAAGCTCGAAGTCAGGGACATCGAATCCGCCATCAGCATAGGGCAACGTAAGGGTAGCCCACGCCACCCGTGGCTGCTTGCCCCCCCAGACCAAACGCAATAGCTCGGAACGGAGCCTGCGGAAGAAATAAGCACCCGGATGATACGGAAGGTTTTGAAAGAGGTAAAGAAAGCGGGGTAAAACTACCATCTTGATAAGGGACGCCCTACCGGCCATGGAAAGAGGCAAGGACATCCACCTGGTGACATCATCTGCAAGCTTGGTAATAGCCACCCCATAATTAAGCGAACCGATTCTTCTCTGTCCAAGGACACGACAATGCCAAGATAACGCAACTCCGAGTCACACCATTCCAGAGGGTAGTCAAGGGGAAACCTAGCTACAGCAGCAGTGAGGGGGAAGAATTGAGACTTCCGCCAGTTAATATGGACACCGGAGACCCCCCAAAAGCGACCAGCTCTCGTAAGAGCGAATTAAGGTTGTTCTCAGGGTCTTTGACATAGAGCGTAACGTCATCGGCGTATAAAGAAATACCGACCTGTCGCTGCAGACAGTTAAAGGCGCTCTGCTGGTGAAACTGACGCATCCTACAGGCCAGTGGCTCAATGGCTATAGCAAACAAGAGGGGCGAGAGGGGGCATCCCTGTCGGGTCCCTCTCGTAAGAGGGAACGAGGGGGACAGCACCCCATTCACCACCACCTTCGCCATCGGATCAGTGTATAAGAGCTTAACCCATGAGATGAAGATCCTGGGGAAGCCCATTCGACAAAGAACATCAATTAGATAGCCCCACTCAACAGAGTCAAACGCCTTAGTGGCATCGAGAAAGATGGCGGCGACCGGGACAGTAGGATCAATGGTGGACACAAGCGAGAACAAGGTGCGAAGATTGTGGGAGGTAGCACGGCCAGGCACAAATCCCGACTGGTCAGGCAGCACAATAACGGGCATGAGTTCGGCAAGTCGTACTGCCAATACCTTCGCGAGAATTTTGACATCGCAGTTGAGCAATGAGAGGGGCCTATAAGAGCCCACATCCAACGGATCTTTACCCGGCTTAAGCAGCGACGTAATGGCGACCTCGCGCATGGAGCCCGGCAAACGCCCCTCCTCCAGGGACTCCTCAAAAACCTCACGCAGCACGGGGGCCATGATGTCCACATAACACTTATAAAATTCAGCAGGAAGGCCATCCAGACCGGCGGCCTTCCCATTAGACAGAGACATGATGGCATTCCTGACCTCCTCCACCTCCAGGGGCCTGCCTAAGAACTCCCGATGACCATCCGATAACCAACAGAGTGCCAGCTCATCGAGAAATCCGCCGTATCGAGTCTCACCCGTCTGCTGAGTCGTGTAAAGGTGCGTATAATGGTCAATAAAGGTACGCTGGATCTCCGAAGTGTCTCGGCAGCGAGTGCCATCCGGCGACACCAATTCCAGCACGTCAGACCCATGCCTTGGATGTCTAGTAAGGGCAGCGAGGACCTTACCGGGCCGCTCCCCTTCACAGTATCGCCTCGCCGTCCAGTATTTCCCCCTATGCTTAGCCTCTCTAGCAGCTTCCTCCTCATAGTCGGAGAGCTTAGTACGGAACTGCACCAGAAGGTCGGGATCAGAGTCAACCTGCATCCTGCGTTCTAAGTCTCGCAAATCTGCCTCCAAGCCCTCGAGGGTCCGAACAATCAGCCAAAGTACTCCACAACTTTTAGAAATAGTGACACCCCGGATAGTGACCTTGAACGCCTCCCAAATGACCTCTACACTGTCCACAGAGCCTTTGTTCCTAGGGAAGAACGCCTCTACCTCCACGCCAAGCTCCTCCCTGAACACCGGGTCAAGCAAAGCAGTCGGAAACAGACGCCAAGGTGGGCGCGGCCTATACAACCTGGGGACGGATAGTACAACCTTCACCGGACAGTGATCAGAATACGTCCGAGCCAGATGTGTAGCCTCCCGTAGGCCAGCTCCCAGCCCCCTAGAGAGAAACACATAATCCAGTCTTGCCCATGAACGAGCATGCGTGGTGTAATGAGTGCCCTCCTTGGTGGCAGGGTGGGCGTACCTCCAGCCATCGACCAGCCCGGCCTCTTCCACAATCCCCCGTAACACTTCTCTGGCATGTATATTATACTGAGGGCTCCCCTCCGATCTATCCGACTGGGCATGAAATGCAAGATTGAAATCACCTCCCCACACAATGTAAGTGGCATCCACAGCAAGAACATGACCCCACAAAGTGACAAAGAAACTTGGCGTATCAACATTAGGAGCATAGCAATTAACAAACAAGACAGTGTTCTGCCCAAGCCGCCCCCACAGTAGCACATATCGCCCCTCAGGGTCCCCAACAAATCCCAGTTCCTGAAATGCGAGCGATCTTTTAACAAGGATAACAACCCCCCGAGCATAAGAAGAATAGGAAGCAAACCTCCTGGCTGCAGCCCACCTCCCACCAAAGTTGGGGGAAGGAGAGGGACGCAGATGCGTCTCCTGGAGGAGAGCAACATGAATAGCATGCCTGTCCAAGTACTGGATCACACTACGACATTTCCTGGCATCATTAAGTCCCCGTACATTCCAGGACAGAATCGATATCTGATCTATAACAGCAGTCGACATTACCCAATTTCAGGGCCCAACGGGACCCAATAAGCAAACACAGGGCATCCAACCACCAGCAACAGCCAAAAACAGGTCCACACCCTAGGGCGCAGACACCCCCCCACAGACACTCCGCACAGTCCCCAGCCATCTCCGAACCAATCAACCAAAACCACAACGACCCCCCCCAGCCAAACCGCCCATGCAACAAGCACTCAGAACATACTGCACACCGCATGCCACCAATCCATCTCACGCAACCCACAACTCGCACACGTGTTTCTCTTACATAGCGCACCCCATCACGTGGCAGCCTAAAATGGCGGCCAACGAATCCGGGCCCAAGTTGGACGGCAAGACGGACCACATGATCAGTGCCGCCAGATGAAGAAATGAACCAGCCTAGATAGCAGGCATAGCGCCACACCCATACATCCAGACAGCAGCAGCACCTATTGTACCGACCCAGAGGTTCTGGGCAATCACACATGGACAACTTCACTCCCGCCCCATCCACCCACCTGAGATCACCCCAACAGTCAGGCCACACGCGTCCCCACCCCCCCCATTCCCCAACAAACATCCAGTCAAACAACAAAGGACTAGAATTCAAACCAAAGGTACACATGGGGCACACCCTCCGGGGAACCTTCCAGAGGTGCACGACACCACTCCCTCACGCCACGCCAGTGTCCGCGCCAACAAGCGTCAGACGGCCCCAGGCGCCGCGCGGGGGGGTGGGTGCCCGGAGCGCAACATCAGATAGCACCATCCCGCGGTGCCACCCCGACCCCAGGAAACAGCAAGCACTCACGCAGCTCACGAAAGACATGACCCCCGCTCCAACAAAAGTAAAAGCGGGCAATAGGAAGGCCGCAAATGCGGAGAAGGAGGGCAACAAAACTAAATATGAAAGACACGCGACCAGAACACTCCAAAAACAGGAAAAAGAGAGCCAAAGTCCAAAGTCACCACAATCAGGCGACCTCCTCCTCAGCCGCTGAATGTTCGTCCTCAGGGCCTCGATCGCCTCCCCGGTCCGCAGCTGCCCGCTCGCGCTGGAGGCGCTTCGCAAAATCCTCAGCATGCTGTGGGTTGGCGTAGTCTACTTGCAGGTCCCGAAGCTTCTTCTTCACCCCCAGGAACTTACGACGCTGATCCTGCACCATCGGCGTGAAGTCAGGGTACATGGTGAACGACACTCCTTCGAAAGAGAGGGCCCTGTTGGTGCGGGCGGCCTGGAGGGCGGCGTCCCGGTCTCGATAGTTCAAAAGGCGCGCAATAATGGGGCGCGGTGCAGCCCCAGAGGCCGGCCGAGGTCCCAGTGTCCGATGTGCTCTCTCAACGATGAATTGGGATGAGAACACTTCCGCACCAATGGCGCCCACAAGTAGCCTCTCCACATAAGTCTCCATTTTGCCCACATTCGTGGATTCCGGCACACCTACAATGCGCACGTTGTTGCGCCTACTCCTCGCCTCCAACTCCTCGTTCTTAGCGGCAATGACACGCAAGATATTGTCCATTCTCGCCAGTTGGGTGGTATGGGTGGTCGCCGTGTCATCATGGTCCGAAATGCGCTGTTCCGCCGCCGTCAAGCGCTCCTCGTGCACATCCAACTTCTGGACAACCGCATCCATGCGCGATGATATCTTGTCCACTTTGTCCACTATCGTGGCAAACCCCTGCCTCATCTCCTGCATCATTTGGGCAAAGTCCGGCGGCGGCGGCTGCGGGACACTATCAGCGACATTCGGGGGGGGGGACCGCGAAGTTCCAGCGTCCTGGAGCAATCGCGTCGCCCGCCTAGCCCCTCCAGAATCAAAGGACAGTTTGGATTGTTTAGTGTCCGGCTTCCCCATAATGATGCGCTAGAGTTGTAATGGGGGACAAAGAGCAAGTAGGGTCGAAAGCGGACCAAGGGTAAGGCCACAAGCAAAAGGCTCGAATCGTGGGGGCACGAGCAGGCCAGCGCGCCCCGCCACACCCAACGACGAGAGAATGGCCGTCCCCGCTCCAAGGCCAAAGGAGCGAGCCCCCAGAAACCAAGAAGAAGATCCGTGGCGCCTCCGTGTGCAATGGTATACGGGCAGGCAGATGCAGGAGCCAAGAGATAAGTCCGACAGCAAACGGCTTGCCCAGCGAGCGAGCGGGCCCCGATGAAGAGGGGCGGAGCAAGGCCTACACCACACGTGCAGAGCCCCGGACTGGCATGAGCAACGACGCCGGGCCAAGGGGCATCAGACTTCCAGAGCGCAAGTCGGGGAAACTTGGGGTCCCCGTAACTTCGGCCAGCAGCCTCCAAACGGCCCAGGAATTGGACCGTGGGTGGTCAGTCGGTATCCCAGTAGATCCGTGGGGTCAGATCAGGGTGCAGCGATGGTCATCAGGATCTCTAGGCGGATAATAGCTCCGGGCAGCGGGAGCCTCACGACAGTGCGGCCATTCTGCAGTGCGCCCTCTAGCGCCCCCCACCTGTTGGACTAGTTGCCCCCTAGGCGACCTCTGGATTAAATAGGAATTAATTCCCCAACTTAAAAACACACCTCAGGGCATGTTTGAACTCACATCCCCTCAAGCCCCTCCCCCTACCTTCACCACTGTGCTAACGCGCCCTGTAGAGTGTTCTAAGTTGGGGGATTAAGTCCCCTTGCATACTGGGGGTCCCTGGGGGCAAACTAGCCCACCGCGAACCTCCAGTATGCACCAGGAGGCTGCGTTGCAGAGACGTGTATTGAGGCCATGCCCCTTTTTACACCTCTCTGCTACGCAGCCCCCGGGCGCGTTTGCAGAGGGGGAACTAATTCCCCTTGCATACTGGGGGTCCATGGGGGCCAACTAGCCTACCAGGAACCTCAGTATGAGCCAGGGGGCTGCATTGCAGAGAGGTGTAATGAGGCCACCCTCCTTTTTACAACTCTCTGCAACGCAGCCCCCTGGTGTGTTTGCAGAGGGGGAACCAATTCCCCTTGCATACTGTGGGTCCATGGGGACCAACTAGCCCAACTGAACCTACAGTATGCGCCAGAGGGCTGCGTTGCTTAGCCCCGCGGGTGGTGGTCCCCGGGGCAGTGTGGGGGAGATTGGCCCCCCCCACTTCTTTTTCACTATGCCCCTGGGATTTGGTCCCCCTGGGGGGTAATTTGAAAAAGAGCAGACTGGGTTAAAAAAATTGGGGTCCTGGTTCCTGGTTTGGAGTGTTCACAGCCAATGAGCATGCAGCTCATACTTGGAAAGGTACCCGCACGGTACTAGTTGGGTACTCTTATGGTACTCGTACCCCGCGAGTTAGATGTGAAGGACATCTAACATGAACTTCGATTGGAATTCCATAGAGCATATTATCAAACCCATTATCGCAACTTTACCGAGACTTTCCTGCCGATAAAGTGGCGATAATTTTGTCACCCAATCTTGATATTATGACCCAGAGTTTTAATGATTTCTCTCTCTCTCACTCTCTGTGACATAATTTCTCTTTCTCTCTTAAACTTAGACACTGCTGTCTGCTGGGATGTGTAGAAGAATTGTTGAACTTAAGTTGTGAAATCTACTTTCTAATGTGTTTGACCGCAAGGTTTATACAACATTAAGAACAGAGGCCTAGATCTACAAATCCTTCATAGGAATGCATTAGAAATAATTCGGCATAATGGGCGTTAGTAACGCAGTAGGCACTTCCATATAGACACCACTTGAACGCGGCACTATAACAAGTAAAATGTACCAGGTAATCTGCACTCGTAAAACTGTAGTGTTAGCTTTATTTGTGAAACTAGAGAGGGCCGTATTATCAAGCCTTGGCAACAAAATTATCGCCACTTTATCGGCAGCAAACAGCCGCTAAAGTGGCTATAATGGGTTTGATCTATAATTGCCTCCGAGCAATGACAACAGATAGGTTACAACAGTCTGAAAAACAGATCCATAACCTTATTACACCACTTGTGAGTCACTTTTAACATGAGTACAGTGAAGCAAGGAAAAATTCTCAACTCCAGACTCTCCGACACAGTTTTAATGTTGTTTTCACTCTCTTTCTCTCTCTCACTCTCTGTTACATCATTTCTCTTTCTCTCTTAAACTTAGGCACTGGTGTCTTCGACATGTAGACGTGTAGAAGAATTGTTCAGAATAAGTTGTGACACCAACTGCCTAAAATGTTTACCCGCAAGGTTTATACAACGGTAAAGCACAAAGGCCTAGATCTACAAAGCCTTCACCGGAATGCATTAGAAATAAGTCGCCATAACGGGCGTCAGTAACTCACTAGACACTTCAATAAAGACACCACTTGAATGCAGCACTATAACAGAACTGGAATGTCTGAGTCACACTGCACATGTAAAACCGTAGAGTTACCAAAACTTGTTGGGGCATAGTATCAAGAACGGCGATAAAACTATCGCTGTTTCAGCGGCAAGAAACTGCTGCATAAGCGGCGATAATGAGCGCGATAATATGCCCTTTTAAATTCCCATAGTAGCCCAGGTTAACACCAGAACCTGCACTGCTATGGGAATTCACAACAGCATATTATCAAACCCTTTATCGCTGCTTTAGCTGCAGTTTCCTGCCGCTAAAACAGCGATAATTTTATCGCCGTTCTTGATAATATACCCCGTAATGCTTCCGCTCATTTGCTCACATCTACATAATTCTAAACTCTAATTTTCTTTTTTCATTTGCAGATTAACAATCGGACACCTTTTGGAATCCATTTCACAATTTGTTTATAACATTGTTTAAAACCCCTTCCAGGCTCATGACGAGCTGGGCTCGTCATGGTGTAGCCTCCTCGTACACTCATGACGAGCCCAGCTCGTCATGAACAATGGGTATTTTGGTTCTTCAGCACAGGGGGGGAAATGCATAGCAGCCATGGAGTTAAGTTATTTTTCCAGTTCTAATATAGTAATAATTGAGTTTTGTTTATATTTATTGTTTAATGAAAGTTAATTAAAAAAAAATCTACATACTTCGTTTATTTTGTGGGGGAGGGGTATGACGGCCCACAATAAAAATAATGTTGAAATGCTATAGTAAGATAGTCAAGACTAGGATTGAAAACTACTGAGTTCTATTAAAATGGCGGTGGACGAAGTCCGTAATTAACGTTTGGCTCCTCAGCACTACCTTTCAAATAAATATATAAAAAATATGACTGATAATACTGTTCAAAAGTACAGCAGCGGATGACACACGAACCAGGAAAAGAAAGCGACAGATTTACTAACTGATATAAAGAAAGGTTTGCTTGTTAAACTTGAAGAAAAAGAAAACGTGGGCTTCGAAACGATGCTGAGCATGCAAAGAGAGTACAACTGCTACACCAAAAAAAGGAAAGCTTTTCATACTATCATAGAAATGAGGGAACATATTATCAACAATAGGCGATACATTATCGCCGCTTTTATCGACAGGAAACTTCAGATAAAGCGGTGATAATGTGCTTGATAATAGGCCCTTGTAACTTCCCATAGCAGCCAAGGTTCTGGTGTTAACCTCGGCTCCTATGGTTATTCACAAGGGCATATTATCAAGCCCATTATCGCCGCTTTATCTGCAGTTTCCTGCGATAAAAGCAACGATAATGTATCTCCTTTTGTTGATAATATGGCTCATTGCTCTTCTTTTGACCAGTAAAATTAGGTGCATATTATCAAATACCCGTGTTAAAATTAGCGCAGTTTTATTGGCAGGAAACTGCAGATAAAACGGCGATAATGAGCTTCATAATACGGCCTTGTTATTTCCCATAGAATATGACTATTAGTACTGTACAAAAGTACAGCAGCGTATGACACACACGAACCGGAAAAAGAAAGCGACAGATTTACTAACTGATATAAAGAAAGGTTTGCTTGTTGAACTTGAAGAAAAAGAAATCGTGGGCTTTGAAACTACGCTGAGCATGCGAAGAGAGTACAACTGCTACACCAACAAAAAAGGAAACCTTTACATACTATCATAGAAATTAACGAGCATATCATCAACAAAAGGCGATATATTATCGCCGCTTTTATCGACAGAAAACTGCTGATGAAGCGGCAATAATGGGCTTGATAATAGGCCCTTGTAACTTCCCAAAGCACCCCAGGTTCTGGTGTTAACCTAGGCTCCTATGGTTATTCACAAGGGCATATTATCAAGCCCATTATCGCCGCTTTATCGTCAGTTTCCTTCCGATTAAAGCGACGATAATGTATTGCCTTTTGTTGATAATATGGCCCATTGCTCTTTTTTTTACCACTAAACTTAGGTGCATATTATCAAGGACCGGTGTTAAAATTATCGCTGTTTTATTGGCAGGAAACTGCTGATAAAATGGCGATAATGACCTTCATAATACGGCCTTGTTATTTCCCATAGAAGCCCATGTTAACACCAGAACATAGGCTTCTATGGCAATTAACAAGAACGTATTGTGAAGCCCACCCTCCCAAGATTAATAAAAAACCATAGGCCCTTGTAAATTCCCATAGCAGCCCAAGTTCTGATGTTAACCTGGGCTGCTATGGTTATTCACAAGGGCATATTATCAAGCCCATTATCGCTGGTTTATCAGCAGTTTCCTGCCAATAAAAGCGATGATAATGCATCGCCTTTTGTTGATAATATGGCCCATTGCTCTTTTATTTACCACTAAACTTAGGTGAATATTATTAAGGACCAGTGTTAAAATTATCGCCATTTTATTGGCAGGAAACTGCCAATAAAATGGCGATAATGACCTTTATAATACAGCCTTGTTATTTCCCTTAGAAGCCCATGTTAACACCAGAACATAGGCTTCTATGGGAATTAACAAGGACGTATTATCAAGCCACCCTCCCAACATTAATAAAAAACTCCACACAATGCAGGTACCCGGAGCTGGAAGGTCATTTTACATATGACTGCCCCAGAAATGTGTCGTTACCCACGCCGTGTACGGGGAGAGAGAGAGAGAGAGGCCTCAAAACACATTTGTTTTTTTTAAAAGACCCGAGGGGTTCCGCTCACCGAGACTGCGGGGAGTACGACCGTAACCCCCCCGCATACTTGAATGAATGAATGAAAGCCATCTTGTAATGCATGACTTAGCCCAGCGGGCATCAAGGCGCCTATCAGAGAAATATGATGCAGAAAGATATAAAACCGGAGCCATGTGCTGGATTATCGATATGCCTCGGCGAAGAGCCACATTTTTTATGCTTTTCTGAAGAGCATAATAGAAGGTTGAGACTTCAATTCAGGGGGGAGGGTGTTCCAGAGTTTGGGGGCCAGGGAGGAAAAGGCCCTTCCCCCCTACCTGACTCTGCGAAACTGGGGGACGGATAGGAGATTCTTGCTAGAGGAGCGCAGATTTCTACTGGGAACGTAAGGAACCAGCAGGGATCTTAAACCTTCCGAACCTTCACCAACCAAGGCCCCATAAACAAGGCACAGGATCTTAAAAGTGATCCTTGCCTGGATCGGGAGCCAGTGCAGGCTTTTCCTAGTGGAAGTGGCAGAGGAGAGGCTGGGGGTGGCAAGGACAAACCTAGCTGCCGCGTTTTGGACTGCAGGCGTTGAATCAGGCCTTTCTTGATGCACGCGTAGAGCGTGTTGCAGTAGTCTAGCCGTGATGCGACCAAAGCAACAACGACCTGTTTGCGGGCTAGGAGGGTGAGATAATGTGTGATTTTCCTCAAGATCCTGATTTTACCCTAACATGTGGAGACCGTCCTGTTTACCTGCTGGACCATATCAAGCGAGGTATCAATCAAAACACCCAGATTCCGCGCTGATTTCGTGGGCGAGGGACAGGCTCCAAGAGATGGAGGCCACCAGTCACTAGACCAGACATCCTGGTCTCCACCGAAGACCAGGACCTCGGTTTTCTCTCCGTTCAGCTTCAGTGAGTGCAATATCATCCACTGTGCGACTGCCTCCATGCAGTTCCTGAAGCTGAAAGCAGAGGTGCTCACCGAGTGGGAGAGAGACACCATAATTTGGGTGCCATTGGCGAATGACACCATATCCATCCCAAAGGATCTTACCAACCTGGCAAGTGGGGCCACATAAATGTTGAAAAGTGTGGGGCTGAGAGCCGACCCCTGCGGGACCCCACATTGCACAGGTGTAGCTTGGGACAGGAACTCTCCCAACTTGACCTTCTGCTCCCTCTGATTGAGGAAGGAGGCCAAGAGACTCAACGCAGGGCCCTCCACCCCTATCTCCCTAAGACGAGCTGTTAGGATAGAGGGATACAGGGTGTCAAATGCCGCTGTTAGGTCAGAGTGGTCCGGTCCTAGTCGACCTTCGCACAAATGTTATTTACGGCCACTGTGAGAGCCGACTTAGTGCTATGAAGCTTCCGGAAACCATGTTGTGACTGGTCCAGGCGGCCAGAGGTGTCTAAAAAGGCTGTAAGGTGTTGATTGAGGTATGTCTCAAGCATCTTTGCTGGGGCCGGAAGCAGAGATATTGGATGAAAGTTTTTTAATATCTCCGGGTCAAGGGTCGGCTTTTCAGCAAAGGCTTGACCACTGCCTTTCTCTAGGAGGAAGGAAAAATGCCTTCCGTCATAGCATAATTCATCACCTCAAGGTAAAGGGGCAGCAAGACTTCCCTACAGTCCTTAAAGATCTTAAGAGGGCATGTATCCAGAGGATATCCAGATTTAGTTTTATTCAAAAGCAGATCTATCTGCTGGTAGGTGAGAGGGGGGAAATTGGACAGGTTCCTTTGAGCGTCCGTTAGGCAGTCTTCAGTAAGGGCCGGGGCCAAAGGGAGAGGAGAACCCAGCATGTCCCTTTGTTCTTCAAGAGTGGCATGAATGTCCACTATTTTAGAATGAAAAAATAGGGAGATCTTCTCACATAACTCTTGAGAACCTATAATAGGATCAGGGGTATGCAGGGTGCACAAAGAGTCAACAATTTTGAATAATTCCCTAGGAGAGGTGAGGGAGGTCGTTAGATTGGAAACATGGGCCTGCTTTTCCTCAATTACCTTTACTTTATAGTCTCTAAGGAGGAGTTTATGTTTTCCTTTTTCCTGAGATCCCAGCTGGCTCGCCAAAGCCTTTCCTGTTTCCTGCAACTCTGCTTTGGAAGCCTGAGTCTTTCCGAAAACCAGGGGGCTGAGGGTCTTTTCCTAGCAGAGTAGCAATACGACACAGGGGCCAGGAGGTCCACTGCACTTGCAATGGAGTTAGATAACTCCAGTGTGGCCGCACTGACACCCCCCACCTGAGTTGTTTTGACGTGAGCCATGAGGGGGGTCAGAGTATCAAATAAAACCAGAGGAGTTCCGTTCTCCAGTGTTAGGGGCACCTTAAAAGCCCCCATTATGCAGAAAAATCGCCCCCGTAATTTCCCCCCCGGGACCTAATGAATAAAACAGACTTCTACTTTTTTTCAACTTTTTCAGCGCGTACAACTACTGTACGAGTATCCCGCCATTTATTTTTTTTTAAAAATAAAAATCGAGCCTAAAGATCCATGTACCACCCCCTGACCAAGACTATAGGCTAAGAATGTTTCTACCCTACCCTGTTTCCTCATTTCTCAACTTTGTTTTACTGTTTTCTTCTGACTCTGCTCTCCAGACAAACAACATGGCTGCCAACACTTCCTGGTTTGGAGTATTAACAGTCAATCAGCATGCAGCTCCTGCTCGTAATTGTACGTATTTCCATTCACGTACGTCGCGATTTTTCTTTTGAAAAAAAATAGAGCCTAAACATCCATGTACGACCTCCTGAGCACGCCTAGAGGTTCAGAATGCCTCTACCCTACCCCATTCCCTTATTTCTCAACTTTGTTTTACTGTTTTCTTCTGACTCGGTTCTAGCGGGGCACAATATGGCCGCCAACACTTCCTGGTTTCGAGTGTTGACAGACAGTTCACAGCCAATCAGCATGCAGCTCGCGCTCGTAATTGAACAGATTTCAGTTCACTTGCTGAACTCCGTCTCTAGATATCGCTATGATTTTACATGCAATTTTCCCAGAAACTACTGAACAGATTTACACCATTTAACAAAAAGCACAATCTGCGAACATAACTCTACCTCTCTGCCAAATTTCATGTAATTCCGTTCAGCCGTTCGGGCTGTAGCCCTGGCTAAAGGTCCCTATGAAAAATTGCATGGGTAAACAAGTTTTGGGACCCCCCTTTTTTTTTAGCCCCCGCTTGACGAATCACCCCAATTTTTCACATTCCACATTCAGAAAAGCACGGTCCCTAAGAGATGGTTTGGTCCACAGTCATCTGGACCCAATTGCAAAAAAGACCAAAAGTACACTGCTTGAGGCAAAAGGGTTCTTTCCCTGTGGAAAGTGCAAGGCATGCTCGGCCAGTAAACGCACTTTGTCCTATGAGGTTAATGGTCTGAAAGAAGGGAAAAAGATCATGAAGTTTATGTCCTGCCAAACCACATTTGCAGTGTATTGTCTAAAATGCCCCTGTGTGATGAGATATGTAGGTAGCACCATCAAATGTGTTAAGTTGAGAGTCCTAGAGCACATGCGTGCCATAGCAAACAAGGATTTCACTTACCCGGGGGCTCGACACTTTTGTATTAAACACAACAGTGACAGGAGCCTGTTACAATATTTTTGTCTAGATCATGTACCTGAAAATGCTAGAGGTGGAGATAGACTTCGAAAGCTTCGCAGGTTAGAATCTAGATATATTGTAGACCTTCAGACCAAAAGCCCTGAGGGCCTAAATGGGGGGGAAGAACTTTCAGTACATTTGGGGGTGTAAAATTATAAGAAGGATGTATAATGACATATCGTTTCTCAGGAATGCAAATTTTGAGATATCATTTAATTTGTGTGGTGATTTCCCAGGTGTGCTATAATGTATTCTGTGTTGTAGAAAATAGAGAGAAACTGAATCAAATGATTATATGTGAATATAGGTAGCTACAATGTATAGTAAAATATGTGAAACTCGATTATTAGGGTGTAACAATAGGACATCACGGCAACCAGTTGGTTGCCATTGCCGATCCACGGCGAGATCAGACATGCCCAATGGGCGATATCGAAATATATTCGATTAATGTTATGGCATTTGTCTTTCAACGAACATTGAAAGTCATATAAAGTGTGTTATAAACAGACGAAGAACAAAGCAAACAATGTTCCAAGATGGCGTCCACAATAGCGTGGGTCGCCGATAGTCCTTTGCCTATGGTTACTATTCGAGTTACAAATGGCGCTCCAGTGCACTGCACGGGTAGATACAGAAGAAGGGAATTACCAAAACGTGTCTGTTTTGTCAGTGAAATAAAGAACACTGCTATGCTGAAATATCCAGTGAGTGCTGTCTTTTTCCTTGTAAAGAGGAGAATCCCTTGAAGCTGTAATATATATATATATATATATATATATATTCACTGAAAAAACCATAGGTTTCACACCAGTTATAGTTTTTTTTTTTAAACCTTTATTGGTGGCAAAAAAAGGGTAATACACAGCTTCACGCCTACAACCTGCTACGGGAGGCCGGCAGCTACCAACGGGGGGGATGTCGGTGACAGTTAGATGGTCAGGCAGGAAAACATTATGACACAGCATGTCGCCTACAACCCAGCAGGGCCGGCCGCGATTCAAAGCTGAAATAACCCTCTGAAATGTGCATTGCAATGCCTGTATGGAAGCAACATATATACCAGCAGCAATAGTCTGAGGTTTCGTTTTTTCCTTTTGTGTAAGAAAACTACAAACAAAGACAATTCCCTCCCATGATATACCACCATACGTAGTATGTGGATCAGAGGACACTGAGATGAGGAGCCAGAGAGTGTTAATGAATGTATAGAGGGTCCTACGTAATCAGGATGAGTGTTGCTCCGCATCCATTGGATACTTCTTGCTGACATGGGAGGGAGGGGGGGTGGGAGGGGGAACAGGGGGAGGGGGGGTAGAGGGCGGGAGGAGGGGGGTGTTACACCATCAAATCAGAAAGAGTGATGACGTGCAAAGGCCATGGAGGTTGGGACGTCCAGCACATACATGTGGGGTGAGTAAGTAGTTCGATCCGAGGGGGGTGCACATTACATATCTGTCAGACGCTAGGCCACGTGAGTCGATGAGGTCAAGTCGCTACCTGGTGCAGAGGGTGGGGCAATGTCCCGGGAGTGTCACCATAAGGCATCGGGTGCAGCTTAGACTAATGATAAAAAGACGCCCGGGGGGGAGGGGGGAAGGGATTCTGTGTAGGTCAGTGCTACTTGAGTTATGCTTCCGATGAATCCTCTCCCTGTTGGCGGAGGAGGTAGGAAGTGAGGGGACCCCAGAGGTCCTTGGGGCGAGATTTGTGTGGCAAGAGTTCGGCATAGTTATGGAGTTGATCTTGCCAAGTAGACATTGTGTTCAGCCACGTCTTGAATTTAGGCACTCGGCCCCTGCCCCATCTACATGCCACTTGACGCTTAGCTAGAAGGAGGCTTAGTGCGAAAAATTTCCTGTGTGATTTTAGCGTAGGGACAGCATGGCCCAGCAAGACAACTCTAGGACAGGGGTCAACAGCTACCCCGACCATATCGGACACGGCGCCAAATATCTCGCGCCAGTACTCTGCTATCACTGGGCATGTCCACGCCAGGTGAAAAAAGTCAGCACCTTCGCCCCTGCATCTGAGGCATTTGTCGTTGTCTCGCAGGCCGAAACGGAACAATTTGTAGGGGGTATAATACAGTCTGTGCAGAAACTTGAAATGAATTAGTCGCAGGCGGGCATTACCAGTCACGGCATTTGTGTGTGAGCAGCTGTCCTCCCATTGTTCGTCCGATAGCGGAGCGTCGAGGTCGTTATCCCAGTCGCTACGAGCTTTTAACGGTGGGGGTGACGGGGCAGGTTGTGCGTGTTTGTATAGCATAGACACAACATGTTTGGGGGTGTCCGTTTGTAACAGGTTGTGGAGGGGTACAAAGATATCCGGCTCATCAGGGAAGGCAGGAGTGACTGCTTTGACTTTCTGCCGAAGTCGGACATAAAGGAACGTATCCATAATCGATGGGGGATACTCTCCAAAGAAGTGTGCTGATGAACGGAACTGCCCTTGGAGGTAAAGATCTCCCCACGTATGTAGCGCCAGTTTTGTAAGTAGTTTATGGCCAATTTCCTCGCAGGAGACCCGCAGGCGCTGGTCATGCGCGAGAGGCATACATGGAGAGTATAGGAACTCGACCCCCATGTGGTCCGCCAGGCGTTTCCATGCCTGAACTGTGCAGTCAACCGTAGTCGGGTCTCGGTCTATGATACGCGTGGTGGTGTATAAATAACCCGTCGGCTGCAGAGGCCGCATATATCCGTCTTCCACCGCCAAATGGGCCATGAAAGGAGGAGGATGAAACCAGTACGCCGCGAAGTGACATTGGGCACAGTCATAATAACGTTGAAAGTTGGGGACATCAAACCCACCTTGATGATATGGTAACATGAGAGTCTGCAGGCTAACCCTGGCCTGTTTGCCTCCCCATATAAGGCGCGTCATTTGGGAGTTGAGGGCACGGAAAAAATGGGGGCCTGGGCTGTATGGAATGTTAGTGAAGAGATACAGCAGCTTGGGAAGAACCACCATCTTAATCAGGGAGATATGTCCCGCCATTGAAAGTGGGAGGTGGATCCACTTAGTGATGGTGTCGGTCAGTTTATCCAAAACTGTGCCATAGTTGGCCTTAATGAGAGCCTCACGGTTTCGTGACACGATGATACCAAGGTATTTTAGTTCCTCAGCTTCCCATATCAAGGGGTGGTCCAGGGGGAATTGCGCGGTCTTATCTGTTAAGGGGAATAGGGGTGATTTAGACCAATTAATTTGTATACCAGATATGGCGCCAAATTTAGTAATTTCACGTAGTAAGGGATTGAGGTTGTTTTTCGGCTCATCAACATACAAAGTTATGTCGTCGGCATACAGTGCGACGAGTAACTGGCGCTCCGGGTATATTAGGGAGCGGTGATTATGGTGTTGGCAGAGTTTGGCCGCTAACGGATTAATGGGGATCGCAAAGAGGGCAGGGGAGAGAGGACACCCCTGTCTGGTCCCTCTCTGGATCCCAAAGGGAGACGACCTAGCACCATTCAGCAGGACTGAAGCTGTGGGGTTGCAATATAGTAATTTGATCCAGTCCAGAAAGCTATACGGAATGCCCATTCACTCAAGAAGAGCCAGAAGGTAATCCCACTCAAGGGAATCAAACGCTTTGGTAGTGTCCAGGAAAACCGCAGCTGCTTCACAGTAAGGGTTAATATCTTGTAGCACCGCTTGAAGTGTACGCAAATTATGAGATGTCCCTCTGTTGGGGACGAAGCCTGCTTGGCCCGGCAAGACCAAGCGTTCCATCAAAAGGTTGAGGCGCAACGCAAGTACCTTTGCTAAAATTTTTACATCAGTGTTGAGCAAAGAAAGGGGTCTGCAGGAGTCGCATTGCTCCGGTGGTTTGCCTGGTTTTAGGAGGGAAGTTATGAGGGCTTCGCGCATGGTAGGCGGCAGAGTACCCTCTTCTAGGGCCGAGTAGTAAACTTGCTGCAGTATCGGGGCCAGAATATGGATGTAGGCCTTGTAAAAGTCTATTGGCAACGCGTCAGACCCGGATGATTTGCTCGACTTCATGGACATGATGGCATCTTTTATTTCGTCCACCTCAAGAATATGGTGCAGGAATTTTTGCTGAGATGGATAAAGCAACGCAATGGCTGTGTCCTCCAGGTATGGGCGTAGGTCGATGGGAGCCAACCTTTGAGAAGTGTAGAGAGTGGAATAATGGCTCGTGAGGATGCGGAGTTGCTCTGTGAGATCACGCTGTGGGAGTAGGTGTTCGTCCAGTAATATTGAGACAAAATTGTTATATCGAGGTGCTCCAATGGCAGATGCGAGCGTCCTGCCCGGTCTGTCCCCGTCACCAAAAATGCGTGCAGTGTGTTGTCTACCGAGGAACTTACACTCCCTAGCAGCAGCTTCTGTGTACTCATTTAGCTTGTACCTGAGCAGGGCATTGGTAGAGTATCCTCGGGCGTCGCGGGTTCTGCTTTGTTCCAGTTCGTGAAGTTCGGATTCTAGCTTACGCAGCTCATCGCGTAGAGATTTAAGGACCCCTCCCCCCTTAGCGATGCACCAGCCCCGCACCGTGACCTTAAAGGCCTCCCAAACCGTCGTGAGATTCGACACCGAACCTACATTGCGCTCAAAGAAGTCTTGGATATCCTGTTCGAGTTCCGCCCCAAAGGCAGAGTCTGTGTGATGGGCAGGGTTGAGGCGCCAGCTCGGGTAAGGGGAGACCTCAGTGGGCAGACGTAGCGATATTAGGACCGGGGAATGATCTGAGAAGGTCCTGGCAAGGTGTAGAGCGGTAACCAACCAGGGAGCAAGAATTGCCAAAAGGAGCACATAGTCTAGACGCGCCCACGTAGGATGCACGGCAGAGTAATGAGTGCCCTGCTTGAGGGACGGGTGAAGGTGTCTCCAGGCGTTGATGTAGTGGTGTTCAGCAACAATAGAGGACAGAATGCGTTGGGTATGGGAGTAGTGTGAGGTCTGGGGGACAGATCTGTCTAGGTGAGGGTCTAAAGCAGTATTAAAGTCCCCACCCAGTATACCACGACCTATGCCCAATGTTTGAATTTTGCCCCACAGAGTGAGAAGTGAAGAGGTGTCGTCAGAGTTGGGGCCATAGTAGCAGGCAAAAAGGACTGTGTGTGCGTGTAGTTTCCCCCAGACCATGCAGTACCTTCCGCATGAATCCGCATCCGTACCAGCCGGTGTGAACCTCACCCCCCGTCTTACCAAGATCGTGACCCCTCTAGCATAATTGGAGTAGGAAGAGAAAACCTTGCATGAGGCCCACCTGGAGGCGAATAAGGGAGAGCTATCAGGCAGCAGGTGAGTTTCCTGGAGCATGGCTATTGACACTCTTGTCTGTCAAGGTACCCCAGAATTTGTCTCTTTTTCCTGGGATCATTAAGCCCTCGAACATTCCAGGAGGCCAGTAGAAACTGATGTGATGGTTGTGCACCTTCTACGTCACCCATTCAGACAAACATCGAATTATGTAGCATATGATGGCACGGGCCGGGCCAAAGCACAATTGAAGGTATGGAAAGTACAGTCACCCCCTAAATTCCCCCGCAGAACCCACCCAAAAGAAACATGTCAAACCTTGCATTAACATTAGCAGTACTGCGAAGCATCATCCCACCCACGCCGGCAACCCCAACTAGCCGGGTATACAACAACCACCCACCCACCCAGAAACAGAACAAACCAAAGAGTGTACCAGATACTACGCTTGCCCCAGCCCTGAGACGGGATGGGGAGCTTGGGGGTTCGCCCATCGTGGGACCAAGACTGGGAGCGCCAGACCTGCCAACCACCTCCCTAATTGCACCCACAGGCAGTCGGGTGTACCCCGGATGCCTAGCGTGGGACGGAGGTGGGTGACCAAGCGCTAGGGTATTCTAAAGACCAGCGGGATTCATACAGATCAAGCATCTCATCTAAAGTTCTAGAAATTAGCTACACATAGGCAAAGGGTATAGCCCGCAACTCTAATTGGATCAACATCCCAGTATGACAGTTCAGTCTTGTTGTGACATAGGTGAAGGGGACCTAGATCGCCGCCGAGCCGCTTCCCCACCGTCTCTGTCCCTTCTATGCTGTTTAAGAAAGTCTTCCACCTGTTGTTGGCTTTGGAAAAAATGATGCTTGCCTCCGAGCATGATTTTCAATTTAGCTGGGTACAGCATGGCGTATGGGATCTCCTGCGCTTGAAGTTTCTTTTTGACCCCAGCAAATTTGCGCCTGGCCTCCTGGACTGTAGGGGTAAAGTCAGGGAAAAAAGAGAGAGTTGTGTTGCAGTAGTGCACAGTTCACAGTTCCCTGGAGCATCTCAACACTGCATCGCGATCCCTGTAGTTGAGAAAGCGCACGATGATGGGACGTGGCTGGGCTCCAGGAGGAGGGCGAGCTGCCAGGGATCTGTGGGCTCTCTCGACGATGAGATGTGAGGAGAAGGATTCTTTACCAAACAGGTCCATGACGAGAGCCTCTACAAAGGTCTCCATCTTGCCAGTGTTTGTGGACTCCGCAAGGCCTAGAATACGGACATTATTACGGCGTGAGCGCGCCTCCAAATCCTCATTCTTGTCTGCAATGAGTTTGAGTAGCTTGTCCATTTGAGTGACCTGTTTGCTAGTCGAAGCTGCGCCATCTTCCAGAATGGAAATCCTGTCTTCTGACTCCTTGATGCGAGTGTCATGTTGCTCCAGTTTGGTCACCACTTTGTCCAGGCACGAGTTTATGGAGTCAATTTTGGAGTCTATTGTGGATAGGCTTTGCCTCATGTCCAGCAAGAGTGTCTTCCAGTCCTCCTCCTGCGAAGCAGAGGACGCAGGACTGCCCTCCGCCTCTGGCGCAGTTTTTGAAGTTTTTTTAGCTTCGAGTGGGATTTTGGACTGGCGAGCATCGTTGCGGCCCATATCTCGCCTGGGTGTCCGCGACGCTATATGAAGGGTGGAAGCCAGGTCGTAAGAGGGTCCAGGCAGAAAGGAGGGAACGGGCCACCCTTGACTCGGTTAATGGAGCGGACACTGGTGAGGCGCAATGGGAGCAGCAGGCACCAGGTGAAGAGAGGAAGTGTTCCAGGCAGGTCAAGCAGCCAAGTGGCGCGATTCCAGGGCGGCAGTACTATTGCGGACCGAACGTCCCATGCAATAACAACAGGTATTGCCGGCCGCGTGTTCTGCAGCAGCGCAGCTTCAGCCCCAGGTAAGTTCAGCCAAAAGAAGATGATGTAGCGTGTGGCCCTCCACCCAGGAGGGGGGGGAGCCCCTCCGAGCAGACCACCCCCGGAAGGGGGCGACAAGGTGTGGAGTGGCCGGCAGATATGGCGAGTGGCAGATCGTGGTGGCGCAGTGCCGATGCAGATACAGGTGATTGGGAGCCAAAAATACAGCGGGGGTTGCCAGGGAGCCCCCAATTGAAGGTGAATAGACAGCAGTGATAAGGCTACAGCAGAGGCAGCAGCAGGATCGGCAATGGGGCAGCAGGCCTTGATTCCGTGTGGGGTGCCTGCCACGTGGTCAGGGGCTGAGGGAGCCACCAGGCGGCATGGCGGGGGGCCCCCCAGGCAGCACCTCTGACAGGAAGAGTGGCAGCAACAGCAGAGCTGGGATCGAGGGTGGCGATGGCCACGAGGTGAGGAAATGAGGCCCAGGCACAGGGGTGTAAATCCTGAGATTGCAGGCGGTAGTCAGGCACCTGCAGCGGGAAGCGCGATGCGCCTTTGATGACCGCGCCCGGGGGGGGGGCTGGGGGATAGGAGGCAGCGGCAGGGGGACAGGAGCAGATTAAAGGCCACGCTCACCTGAGGCATCGGTTGGGGCCCCCCCGGGCATGAAGGAGGCTCCGTTGCTCTAATCTGGGGGGTGCTCTCCCGCAGGCAAGAAGCTCCCGGCAGTGTCGGGTAGGCCGCAAAGCCGCGGCCTTTCCTGGCGGCGTGGGCTGGCGCGTGAGGACACTGCTACCAGCGCCCCAGCCCGGACAGTCCTTAACAGCTGCTGGCAGTGCACCGGATGGGAGTCCCCGGGCAGGAGAGGCACCGCTGTGATCAGCCAGGTGTAGCGGAGGCAGCGGTGCAATGCTTGACCAGCTTTACCCGGTCAGGATGGCAGCAGGATGATGAAAGCGCTCAGTCCGGCGGGAGCCTCACAACAGTGCGGCCATCTTCGTTTGGCGCCACCTAGCGCCCCCCACGCCAGTTATAGTTAGCTGGAAGTTTTACTCGCATAAAACCATTGAAATTCCGACGTTATAGTTAGTTGGACTCGCTATAACTTGCGCGTGCAATGCACTGCTGATGACGTCACATATTACATCACTCATGACATGGTCAGTGACATCACTCGTAAGCGTAAGCGCGGCGGTCATGTGACCTGAAAATAACACTTTTTATTGGTGCAGAACAGTTTTGGTTTCATAATGATGAAATCCCTGGTCTTGTGACCTGAAAATAACACTTCTCATTGGTCCAGAACAGTTCTTTTTTCCAAATGATGAAAGACCCCACCTTTTTTCCTTATTCTGACTTTGTCCTTTGACTGAGGAAGACCTGTTTCAGCAATACAGAGAACTATTTTGTACTTTCAAATGGCTACTGTAGCCGCAACAGCTGGAGCATCTGCACCACCACCACCACCACCACCACCACCAAGAGGACACTACCACAGTACATTGGTGGTCAAGAAGAGGAGGAGGAGGAAGAGGAAGAGGAGGAGGGGAGAAGATGGCTGCCTGAACAGAATACCCCATACCAGCCCAAACCACACATTGTATGGGAGTTTTTTTCAATCCCAGAGGGGAAGAAAAAAGTCAATGCGGCCAAGGTAACTTGCCTAATCTGTGGCATGGAACTCTCAAGGGGCAACCCAAACAAAAAATATTCATTTGGTAACAATACCATGATTAGGCATATGACCCGTAAGCATCCAAACAACTATTCTGCTGCAGAGTTCAGGGAACTGGCCAGTAACCTCCCCCAGTCTTCAAGGACCACCTCCAAAAGAAAGCAACCCACTCCATGGGGACCAGAAACAACGGAGACGATGCCTTGTATTCAACAACGATTTGAAGATTTTAGAATTACATGCATTCATTGTGGCAAGCTGATCTCCTATGGGGAAAAGAGCGTAAAGCTCATCATCCTTGCTGGTGACAATCACAATTTTCCCAAAAACCCCTAATTTTTTCCGGTTTTTGTTTTTTGCTCCAGTTGAGCCATTTTCAATTCCCTGTGTTTTGTTTCTCCCCATAAAAATAACAAAAAAAATAAAAAATAGTTCATAAAAGCCAAAAAAAGTACAAAATGTTCATAAAACACAAAAAAAATATAGAACAACAAAAAGAAGAAAAAAACAGTTCTTTTTAGAACTACCTCCAATTTATAAATAAAGGCTACATTTTTTTAAAACTCTGTCATTCTTCTTTCCCCACGGGCCGCTCCCCGGTCTGCTCCCCGGTGCGCGTACCGGGCGCTCCCCCACGCAAATCAAAAAAAAATATATTTTTTTTGCCCCGCGGAGCCCTTTTATAACCCCCGCATCAAGCCTAGAGGGTCAGGGGGGGTCTACTCTGCCCCCTTATGGTGTTTCCCCCCTTTGTTTTGGCCATCTCTTGTGTCTACCGAGACACAAGATGGCGGCTGCTCCGGACTGTTTGGAATGTTTACAGACACCCGAGAGCCAATCAGCTTTCCGTGCGCACCTCGCGTGTCGCGCCCGCTGCGCTCCCCGGTGCGCGTATGGGGGCGCGGCAATAGATATATATATTTTTTTTAACCTAAATTACTCAAAATCCACTGGAGCACATATCTTGAGACATAGCAAAGGCACATCGGGCAACCAGTCCCTACAATCTTGCCAAGTTTGGTGGAAATCCATTCAGCCGTTCGGGCTAAAAGTGAGTTCGACCGCCCTATGGAAATTAACATGGGGAAAACACGTTTTGGGACCCCCTTTTATCTTGGCCCCCGCTTCACGAATCCCCCCCAAACTTTCAGGGAAGGACCGGAGCTTGACGAGGCAAATTTCAGGACATTTTCAGGCAGATTCGTCAACCGACGCCAAAGTCATTCCAAATAGAATTTTGAGATTTTGCATTGAAAAAAATCCTAACTATAACTACCTACTGGCGACCGCCAGTAGGTTATATATATATATATATATATATATATATATATATATATATATATATATATATATATATATTACCTACTGGCGGTCGCCAGTAGGTATATATAGTTAGGACGGTTTCCCATAGGAAATCCCCAACATTCTATTGGAAATAACTTTGGCCCTGGTTGATGAATCTTCGCAAATTTCTCAAAGAAGATGGCTCGCTCCGCTCCGCTCCTTCCCTGAAAGATTGGGGGGGATTCGTCAAGTGGGGGCTGAGAAAAAAGGGGGGTCCCAAAACTTGTTTTCCCCATGTTAATTTCCATAGGACCTTTAGACTCAGCTACAGCTTGAACCGCTGAAGGGAATTACACCAAACTTGTCAAAATGGTAGTGTCTGGTATGCAGATCACGCTTTTGCTAAAATTGTGTAAATCCCTTCAGTGGTTCCTGAGAAAATTAGAAGAGAAATCAAAGAGAAATCAATTATATATCTATAAGCGCGAACGCGTGCGCGCACCCCGCGATTTTTTGCGATTTTTTTGGGGGGGGGGGCTTGGGGGGCGGGGCTTGGGGGGCTTCTCTCTTATATTTCAATGTTTTTATTTTAATATCGAGGGTTCCCACCCCTCGTTTTGGCCCCCGAGATCACCGCCGCGGCCCGAGCCGTCTCAAAATGGCCGCCGCCTGGTTGTGGGCGGGGCCGGGATGACGTAGCAGGACAGGCTGTTGTAGCGGTTATCTTCCGGGCCAGCATGCCAGGGAGGCACCAGAGGTTCCGTGGTAGTGTGTGTAGAGTTCGTGCCACATAGCTCAATATACCTTCCTCGCAGTGTCACTACTGTGGCAGGCACTCGGAACTACTGTGGCAGGCACTCGGAACGACCGGTCAGTCAAACGCTCTCCGATCCACCCGCGTAGCTGGGGGGGGGGGACGAGGGGGGCGGCCCGCCCCTGGCGGCACTATTTTCAGGGCAGCAGCCGCGCTTCTCTGTTCTGTTGCGGCAGCCTTTATTATTTATTTGGGGACATTTACTGACACAGTGTACCCAAATACATTATAAAGGTTACCGCAACGGGCCAGTGCCGCGCGGCGCTATTTGATGCTTTGAAGTGTACTGGCCGACCTCAGCCGCGTTCAGCAGCTGAGCCTCAGTTTTAAATCAGCCGCCTCTTCTTGCGCGCTCGCCATTGGCTCCGCCGTTTGCCCGTCAATGATTGTCTGCTCGCAATGCAGTGGCACAGGCAGCTCTACCAGTACCGCTAAATTGAAAATGAAAATTATCCCGCGACCGGACCACCCTACAGGGGGTCTGCCGGAGGAATTATTATTGCCGCTGCTGAAGAGAGCACAGAACGGCGCTAGAGACAGCCTTTTAAATCAGACGTCTCTGCTCAGGCACACTATAATTCAACTGCTGTTGCAACCCGTGCCAAGCCAACCGAAGAGCCCAGTCACAAGAGAAGAAACGAAGTGGAAGTGGTGAAGGCAAGCGCTCAGATTGGTACATGCAGAAGAACTTGTTTACCGGCACCCGTCAGGTGAGTCTAGAGGCTCTGTGTGTCCCGCTCTGCAGAATTTCCTTATCAATACAAGGCAGCAATGCAAGTTGGTGCAAACCATTCATTTCAGAATGAGCCAGCCCAGGAGTTTTTGTTGACGCACAGTACGAATTGTATTCATGTTATAAGTGCGGTAAATTATGTCTGGCAATTTCCAGCTCAGTGCAGCTGTAACCACAGAGAAACAGAAGTTTGTCCTTCTTGGCTCAGTAATGCTAATTACTTCTTATTATAGTGCTACGACGAGCCAGTCTGCAACCTAAAGCACATGATTATGAAAATTGTTTCACAATTGTATTACGTATAGTATAATATAGCCTGCCACAAAAACTGCAGATATTTAGAGTGCATGATAAAGCAAGTGTAACCTTTTATTTCATAGGGTTAGCTCCAGTTGCAAGATATTATTAGAACTTATTGTGTACATTTTATGTTATTTCTCTTTCCATGCAGCTCATTACGTGGTTTTATACGTGAGAAAGTGTTACTCTGAATGTTACACATTTGGTAATTAAATGTCATTCATAAGTCCACTAATACCATGGACATGCCTCTCATAAGCCAAAAACTTGGCTACCTATTTTGCACTCACACAATCTGTCTCCGGTTAGTGCCCTTCAATTTCTGGTAGTTAGCAGCAGTTTTAAAATCTTCTTCGTTTCTCTTTGCTCAGTTGGGTGCAATTTCTTACAGTTAAATGTTTTGCTTGTCTAAATCTGCTTGATTTTGCTCACTAGAAAGTGTCACTCATAGTCGCTGAAATGTCACTCATAATTACAGTGACATTATGAAAATGTCACACATAGCAATCTGAAACCTTGGCAGCTATGTGCTCCTCCTTAAAAGGTGGTGGTGTTGTGTGAGTGTGACCGATCCTGGGTGCGGAAGTGGGTAGTGCAGGGTCATGGAGCGCCATAGTCTGCTCTCACTGCTCGCCCTGTGTCTGTGCCAGGGACGTAATTGTACGGTTGACTTAACTTCCAACAAGCCGTCTTCACAGTTAACGTGGACCACAGGGTAAGAAGCTAATGATTCCGTGCTTCAGGATGTTTTACAGTTGTAACGCTTTAACTCTCGGTTGTATCCATGGGTACTAGGACTTGAACGAGAAGCAAAAACTGCAGATGCTTTTTAGATGTGGGCATTAACTTCTGCAGCAGTCTCTGATCTTGCTAGAATAATAAACTTCCTCAACCATTGTCTGGCCTGCCTTCCACAGGCCTGCCACTCATTTGGGCAGTACAGCCCTTCATGACCAGATCACTTCTTCTAATCAAAATATCTATTATCTGTCTGAGGGGCAGGCTTGTGTGTGAAGCTACAGGTCTGCTCCAGCATTAGGAAGGGGGATCACAACTGGACCTTTTTATGGTATTCTCGAGCCTTTCCTATGGGTACTGTGTTAAGAAAACCTTGATGGTGCCTTTAATCCCTGAAACAAGTAAATATTTGAGTGCGCAAAAGCTTTGGTTGTGTGAACTTTCGGTTGCCAAGTTCAGTAGATTGCACAGTTCCTTCATGTGGAGGCGGGGGAGGGGGAGAGTCTTCACACTAGCCTGGTGCCACTCTTAGGGAGAAGGCCTACTATAACGTAAAGGGCTCGGTGTACTGTGAAGAGGAATACTTGGTGAGTACTTTGTAAGGCCGCCATGTTAAGTGATTAATGATTGCGTGGTGTGTGTGTTTTAAGAGGACAGCCTATGTGAGGATTCCTTGATGAGTGGTGTGTGAGAGCGACTTGGTGATTGATATGTAAGAAATCAATGTATGTCAAACCTAGGACACAATATCGTGACACAAAAAGACTGGCCCCCGCCCGCCACAACATTGTCCGGGACACAGACAATGTCGTGGCAGGCAGGGGCCTGGGCAGGAGAGCACGCAAACCTGAAATGCAGCCCCCAGTCCGCTTCTACCCCAGGCAACGCTGGTGCGGGCTGCTAGTATATATATATATTCACTGAAAAAAACATAGGTTTTAGCCCTTATATAGTTAGGAATTAGCATTTAAAAAACCTTTGAAATTCACTGAAAAAACCATAGGTTTTAGGCCTTATATAGTTAGGAATTAGCATTTAAAAAACCTTTGAAATTCACTGAAAAAACCATAGGTTATAGACTATATATAGTTAGGAATTAGCCTTTAAAAAACCTTGGAAATTCACTGAAAAAACCATAGGTTTTAGGCCTTATATAGTTAGGAATTAACATATAAAAAACCATTGAAATTCCTCCTATATAGTTAGCTGGACATTTTATTGATATAAAACCAATTAAATTCAACATATAGTTAGTTGCACTAACTATATATTTCGCACATCCGCAATCCCATGCTGATGATGTCACATATTACATCATTCATGACATGGTCAGTGACATCACTGATGACATCACGGATGACAGCTCATTTAACATCAATAATCACACCACTGATGATATACTTCATGTGATAATACAATGCACCTCCTTTCACTCTAATTTAACCTCTGTTACACCTGGTGTAAAATACAGAGTATCATATTTGAAACTATTGACACACCAATACCATTTACTACATACCCACTCACTGATTCCTACGTCTACATGCACATTCATTCATTCACCCATAAGGTCACTCGTACATACAGTCACTCATCATTGCAACACTATCATATGCACTCATACACCTATGCAGACACTCACACACACACACACTGCCACTCATCCATGGAGTTACTCACACACCTACTCAGTCCTGTAAAGAATCAATCACACTTTGATTTCTTCATCTATACAGTTTAACACAGAACAGCTTACATTTTCAAAGATATACTAACACATAGTTACTCACTTATACAATCAAATCCTTCATCCATACTCTTATACATCCTCACATTCTTCAATATATAAAACATATTTAAATGTTACAAAAACACACAAACACTGGATGATGTCATCAGTGATGTCATTTGAGCTGTCATCAGTGATGTCACTGACCATGTCATGAATGATGTAATATGTGACATCATCAGCATGGGATTGCGGATGCGCGAAATATATAGTTAGTGCAACTAACTATATGTTGAATTATATATATATATATATATATTACCTACTGGCGGTCGCCAGTAGGTATATATAGTTAGGACCTAGTTTCCATAGGAAATCACCAACATTCTATTGGGAATAACTTTGGCGCCAGTTAATGAATCTACGTGAATTTCTCAAAGAAAATGGCCCGTTACGCTCCGCTCCTTCCCTGAAAGTTTGAGGGGGGTTCGTCAAGTGGGGGCTGAGATAAAAGGGGGTCCCAAAACGTGTTTTCCCCATGCAAATTTCCATAGGACCTTTAGACACGGCTACAGCTCGAACGGCTGAACGGAATTATTTGAAATTTGGCAAAGTTGAAGGGACTTGTTCGCAGATTATGCTTTTTTTATTTGGTGTAAATCCGTCCAGTATTTGCTGTGAAATTTGCATTCAAAGTCCAACTAAGTTACTCTGAGTTTTAGAAACATCGTATTTTCCCCTTTCTCCTTATTTCATAGCAGATGCGTTTTAGATATACGAGATATATATGTGTGAGTAATGTGTGTATTACCTACTGGCGGTAAGCAGTAGGTATATATAGTTAGGACCTAGTTTCCACAGGAAATCACCAACATTCTATTGGTAATAACTTTGGCGCCAGTTAATGAATCTACGTGAATTTCTCAAAGAAGATGGCCCGTTACGCTCCGCTCCTTTCCTGAAAGTTTGAGGGGGGTTCAACAAGTGGGGGCTGAGATAAAAGGGGGGTCCCAAAACGTGTTTTCCCCATGCAAATTTCCATAGGACCTTTAGACACGGCTACAGCTCGAACGGCTGAACGGAATTATTTGAAATTTGGCAAAGTTGAAGAGACCTGTTCGCAGATTAAGCTTTATTTTATTTGGTGTAAATCCGTCCAGTATTTGCTGTGAAATTTGCATTCAAATGCAATTATATATCTATCGGCGCGCACGCGTGCGCGCACCCTCCCCGCCTGCCTGCCTGAAATCGGGCCGCCGCGCTGCCCGCGGCGACCCGGAAGTGCTGGGGCCGGCCGGCCAATCTCAGCGCGGCCGGCCGGAAATGCCCACCCCCGCCGCGAGTATTGGGTTGGTGGTGGGTATTTGGAAAAGAAAGCTGAGGTCGTCTAGTCCTACCTGGTTTAATACCCCCTCCGGCATCACATCCACCCAGTCCGGGACGGTAAAGGCAATGGGACATATAGAGCTATTTTATCATCTCATTTGGAAGAGTTCCCTCTTTGTGCGTGAATCCTTTTATTAGTAAGCAGAAGAGGTGCCCTGTTGAGCTCCGAGCTTTACACAGCCTGGACCAGGCCCACCATCAAGCCCCCTCTGCGCCTCCCTTTGAAGCCCCTCTTCTAAGCGCTGTGTGTTTCCTTTGCAGGCATCCGCACGGAGCAGGACTTCTACGTGCGCCTCATCGACTCCATGACCAAGCAGGTAGGACGGCGGGGCTCTGCCGGGGACTGCGGGGCTGTGGGGCTGGAGGGCTGAGAGGCTGCTGGTGGGGAAGGTCGGAGGAGGACAGGCCCGGAAGGCAGCGCTCCTCAGATTGACGGCTTTCATCGGTACATGCAGTACGGGCTTCACCAGGGAGGGGTGTGTGGGTAGAGGGAGTTCAGAAGCCACACTCCATTCCATAGGCCCCAGAGTAATGCAAACAAAACAAAACCAGGAACTAAACTCCCCTTCTGGAAAATACCCCGCGCTTCCGGTAGATGTGGAAGAAGTAGGACGGGGAAGGGAGGCGTGAGCGCCCATAACTCACCCACCCTCTCAAGTGTACAGTATATTAGTAAACTGTACCCTCTTTAGTCTGCACCAGTGCACAAGCTCTGATTGTAATGAGTGCCCTTAGGCTGGGCTCGGGGTGCCCCTCGCCGGGTTCTTTACCACCCTGGCTGACACTGAATAAACACAGGCCTCCCTGCCCAGCCCCACGAGTGGCCGCCGTCTCTGCAAACAACATCGGATGCTGCAAGGACGATTTGGAAAATAGTTTCCTCCATTTTATTTCAATAGCAAAGTTGCATATCCCGCCGATCTCTTTAATTCTAATTAAACTTGAAGGAAGCTGTGCAGTCGATGCGATGCATGATGTTTCTTTAATGCTTTTGGCTTTTAATTAAACGGCGCCTCTGGGCTAATGCTACAATTTTTTGTGGCCAGTGCCGCTGGGTGCAGTGAGCGCGCTGTAAGTAACCCGTGGGGCTGGCACTGGCGGGGACCCGCGAACAATCCGGCTGCCCCGACTCGGTCGGTGTTCGGGACCTGGTGAAACTGCCCGATCCTCGGTGGGCGCTGCCCGTGCTGTGCCTGCAGGCACCGCACTGCACTCCTCTAAATGCTCCTCGCGCTAAGCCAGCCGAAAATTAAATCCTTCCCACAAATTAAAGGCAACAGACACCACGTTATTTTTTCTGTGAATGTATGTATTTAATTCTGAGGCGACAGAGCAGCACAACTCCCAGAATTTGATCTTGACCACAAGTACTCTAAAAACAAAAGTCTGTTCTTATAATAATTTATTTCACGAACATTGTCCTACGTGATGAAAAAAAAAGGAAGCGCTTTGGGGGAGGGGTGCTCTTCTGTGGGGACATAATTTATTAGACACCGTGTTTGGGGCTTCAGGTGATGCTGGTTACACTCGCCACGGGGAGCGCTCGGGCCTCGCTCCAGTTTTAGAGACATGCTGTGTGTGCATCAGTCAAAGAGGTCTCTGCTGTGTGTGAGACCCCTACCCTGCCGTGTGCTGTAGCTCGCTGCCTCCTTTCTTTAATTGTTCCTTTTTCTAGGCAGTCCTTTTCTCAAAGGGTATTGCGTGTGTTAAAGAGACAGTTTCTTGGCCTTAATAATTGCACGTTGCTGTGCGCGTCATGCTTTTTCTCGTCCGCTACACTGGTCCCACCCCCTGGCTCAGCGGTGTCACGTGTTGGGGGCTGTCTATTTCTTCTTATTTGTGTACGTGAAAGGCAGCTCTTTTCCTGTTATTTATTGTACGTCAGAGGAAGTTCTATTTTAGAATCATTTAATTTCCCTACAGGCATTTCATATCAGAGACTGCCCTGGTTTGCGAGTATTACTATTTGAAAAGTCCAACTAAGTTACTCTGAGTTTTAGAAACATCGTATTTTCCCCTTTCTCCTTATTTCATAGCAGATGCGTTTTAGATATACGAGATATATATGTGTGAGTAATGTGTGTATTACCTACTGGCGGTAAGCAGTAGGTATATATAGTTAGGACCTAGTTTCCACAGGAAATCACCAACATTCTATTGGTAATAACTTTGGCGCCAGTTAATGAATCTACGTGAATTTCTCAAAGAAGATGGCCCGTTACGCTCCGCTCCTTTCCTGAAAGTTTGAGGGGGGTTCGTCAATAAAAGGGGGTCCCAAAACGTGTTTTCCCCATGCAAATTTCCATAGGACCTTTAGACACGGCTACAGCTCGAACGGCTGAACGGAATTATTTGAAATTTGGCAAAGTTGAAGAGACCTGTTCGCAGATTACGCTTTTTTTATTTGGTGTAAATCCGTCCAGTATTTGCTGTGAAATTTGCATTCAAATGCAACTATATATCTATCGGCGCGTACGCGTGTGCGCACCCTCCCCGCCTGCCTGCCTGAAATCGGGCCGCCGCGCTGCCCGCGGCGACCCGGAAGTTCTGGGGCCGGCTGGCCAATCCCAGTGGGGCCGGCCGGAAATGCCCGCCCCCGCCGCGAGTATTGGGTTGGTGGTGGGTATTTGGAAAAGAAAGCTTGGTTTTAAAATAATCTCTTGCTACTCTATGGCGTTGGTTTCCAGACTTGAATTTGTGAGAGCAGGACTTACTGCCAAACTGCTCTGGGTGTGGCGTACTACAGCTCGTTCCTGCCCTCACTTGCCTTCGTCCACGCTCAGACAGATTCATCGGAGTGATCCTCTGGCGGCCCCCTGCAGTTTAGTTGTAACCGCTAGCATGCCCCCGAAGCTGGCAGTAAAGGGAGCCGCGGTTATATCGAAAACCCGCGGGTCCACGCGGAATACTGGTGATACAGAGGGTAAGATCGCCCAGCTGTCTCCGGCGGGGCCAACGAAAAGGGGCTTGCATCGGGTGCGCTGAAATTGGTGCCTCCCTCTGTTCCGACACCGAGGAAAGGGCAGACACTCCCGGACTTGTTTAATCGACGGACCCTCAAGGAGAAAGCCCTTGCCACGTCGACTCTCTGAAAGGAGCGAAAGTTAAGCCGGTAAGGAGGGGGAGGCAGCTCCTGTTACTTTGTTGCCACAACCGCCACAATTGCTACATACTTCACAAGTAAATCCCCCAGCCAGCTTGTTTTTGGACTCTTGCTTTTTATGCTTCTTGCCAGAGTAATGCTGTTGAGCCATCAGAGGGTTATTGCACTGCAGAGTGTACAATACTTCTCCGGATCTAAAGGGTTGTTAGATGAATGAACTGGAGTTGCTGGTACTCGGGCCATGCCTAAGGAATCAGAATTATAGTAAAGAAGGATCAGACATTCCTGTAAAGCAAACAGTTGAGATAGAACACAAGTAGAATGACGATATGGTCAGATTACTTTTTCTTTTTTAAACTGGAGTTATGTCAAACTGCCTTGTGTACATAATAAAGCAAATTAGTTCACAAATATCAAAGGGCACCCTAGGTATAAGCCCCACAATGGCGAAATGTGTCTTCTAGCTAAAGGATTACGAGGATCAGGAATTTATGGTTGCACATTACTGGATTATGGTAATGGGATACTTCAGCTGAGAAACAACCTACCACACTGTAATCGTGGCTAAGTAACTTAAAAAAACTCTTCTCTAAAATGATTTTCACATGGTGTTGCAAGTCAATGGTTACCGTAAGACTTGGTATAACCTCCATCATTGTATCTTACACTAACCTAGATTTTCAGGCCTAATTTATAAAGCGGATATTTGACTTTATAGAAGAAAGATTATAAAACATAAAAAAACAAGCATTTGCAATGCAACGGTCTCAGCTTTAGTTAAGCTTAAGGAATTCTGTTTGTAATTAGGTGGCTTTTTAGCTTTGCTTTCATTAGTGTCTTTCAAGCTTTCACGTGCATAACATGCATATGTATCATATATGTATATGTATAGATTTATTTATATAGATATGCAGATTACATATATATATATATATATATATATATATATATATACATATATATATATATATATATATATATATATATATATATATATATATATATATATATATATATATATATATATATATACACATATATATATTCACTGAAAAAACCATAGGTTATAGACCATATATAGTTAGGAATTAGCATTTAAAAAACCTTTGAAATTCCCTGAAAAAACCATAGGTTTTAGGCCTTATATAGTTAGGAATTAGCATTTAAAAAACCTTTGAAATTTACTGAAAAAACCATAGGTTTTAGGCCTTATATAGTTAGGAATTAGCATTTAAAAAACCTTTGAAATTCACTGAAAAAACCATAGGTTTCAGGCCTTATATAGTTACGAATTAACATATAAATAACCATTGAAATTCCTCCTATATAGTTAGCTGGACATTTCATTGATATAAAACCAATGAAATTCCACATATAGTTAGTTGCACTAACTATATATTTCGCGCATCTGAAATCCAATGCTGATGATGTCACATATTACATCATTCATGACATGGTCAGTGACATCACTGATGACATCACTGATGACATCTCAAATGACATCACTGATGACATCATCCAGTGACTGTGTGTTTTTTTAAATTTTAAATAGGTTTTACATATTGAAGAATGAGTGGATGTATAAGAGTATGGATGAAGGATTTGATTGGATAAGTGAATAAGTATGTGTTAGTATATCTGTGAAAATGTAAGCTGTTCTGTGTTTAACTGTATAGATGAAGAAATCAAAGTGTGATTGATTCTTTACAGGACTGACTAGGTGTGTGAGTAACTCCATGGATGAGTGGCAGTGTGTGAGTGTCTGCATAGGTGTATGAGTGCATATGATAGTGTTGTAATGATGAGTGACTGTATGTACGAGTGATTGTATGGGTGAATGAATGAATGTGTGTGTAGACGTAGGAATCAGTGAGTGCGTATGTAGTAAATGGTATTCGTGTGTCAATAGTTTCAAAAATGATACTCTGTATTTTACACTAGGTGTAACAGAGGTTATATTAGAGTGTAAGGAGGTGCATTGTATTATCACATGAAGTATATCATCAGTGGTGTGATCATTGATGTTAAATGAGATGTCATCAGTGATGTCATTTGAGATGTCATCAGTGATGTCATCAGTGATGTCACTGACCATGTCATGAATGATGTAGTATGTGGCATCATCAGCATTGGATTGCGGATGCGCGAAATATATAGTTAGTGCAACTAACTATATGTGGAATTTCATTGGTTTTATATTAATGAAATGTCCAGCTAACTATATAGGAGGAATTTCAATGGTTTTTTATATGTTAATTCCTAACTATATAAGGCCTGAAACCTATGGTTTTTTCAGTGAATATATATATATATATATATATATATATATATATATATATATATATATATATATATATATATATATATATATATATATATATTACCTACTAGCGATAGCCAGTAGGTATATATAGTTAGGATTTTTTCTCTATGGGACTTTTGAAAATTCTATGCCTAATAACTTTGGCGTTTGTGGACGGAATTGGCTGAAATTTTCAGGAAAATGGCACATTTTGTTTCTGAGCAGCTCCTGGAAATTTGGTGGGGTTTCGTCAAGGGGGGGCCGAGAAAAAAGGGGGGTCCCAAAACGCGTTTTTCCCATGTTATTTTCCATAGGGCGGTTGGACTCACTTTTAGCCCGAACGGCTGAATGGATTTTCACGAAACTTGGCAAAATTGTAGGGACTGTTAGCCCGATGTGCCTTTGCTAGGTCTCAATATATGTGCTTCAGTGGATTTTGAGAAATTAACGTTTAAATCAAGATATATATCTGTAACAGCGCTCCGGGCAGCTATCCGGTTAGCGAACCTTTCGCGTAACGGAACTTTGCGATGAGAAGCTGATTGGCCCTCCGGTGTCTGTCAACATTCTAAACAGTCCGGAGCGGCCGCCATCTTGTCTCTCGGTAGGATCGAGAGACAAGAGGAGGCCAAAACAAAGGGGGAAATTACCATAAGGGGGCATAGTAGATCCTCGTTGACCCCCTAGGTTTTATGTGGAGGTTTTAAAAGGGCCTAGGAGGGTCCAAAATAAAAAAAAAATTTTTGCGTGGTAAGCGCCAAGTTCGCGAACCGGATAGCTTTCTGGGCAGCGAACTTTATGGATAAAAGAATGAAAGACTTTTCTAATACTGTATGTTAATTGTTTGTTGTTTTTCTTGTTTTTTTTTGTTTTCTTTGTTTATTTATTTTTTTTATTATGATTGTGTTTCATACTTTATTAAATTTTCTAACATTTCATTGTCAGAAATGTCATAATTTATTATAGGGTGTAATTGTTTTTCATTTTGAAGCAAGTTGTCTACTGCTTCAACACATTGTAGAAGTTCGTGGTCTCTACTGTCATCCATAAAGTCATCAAGTTTGTCTTGGCTGCTCTCCTTCAGTTCAATCGAAAATGAAACTTGTTGTTCGCCTTCCATTTTGCCTGAAATTTTGAATAAGAAAATATATATTAGTAGAGATAGGGCACTGTTGGGATTAATTTTAGATAGGCAGTTTTTATCAGTGAATTTATCTTTTGGCAGTGTATAGTATGAGAGTGGAAATAGGACTATAAAAAAGTGTATGTGATTTAACCAAGACAAGCCTTACTCCATTGATAACTATAACAGAGAAGTCTATCTAAATACATTACTACTACAGAGGGATAGTGTATATCTAGCAGAAAAAGTCTACTATATTAAGTCATAGTGCACAATATATTAAATTATAACTTACCTTCACAAAGAAGTTGAAGTTTTTTGAAGCTTTTGAAATAGGAGGTACAACAAGAAGTAGTAGTCAAAATGGCTGTGTTTCCTTCTCTCCCTTTATATATATACAGGTATATAACCAATCAAATGTCAGGTAATAAAAGTAGAAAATGAAAGTAACATTTTCATTGGTTGTCAATTCCACCAATTCAGATGTGTTTTGTGAAGTAATTTACCTCACGGTACTTGGAGAGGTCTACAGGCTAAATGGCTAAATGGAATTTCAATGAAATTTGTGAGAATGGAAGGGATTGTTATGTAGTATGAGCTAATCTATATTTGGTGAGAGTGTCTCTAGTCGTTTTTCTGTAAATTACTTTCCCGCCTTTTTTTAGGACCGCTTTCCGGGAAGCTGCCCGGTTAGCGAACCTTAAGCGTCACGGGAGTCCACCATTTTGTGTTTTGTTCGCATTAAGATACAAGATGGAGGGCAAATAATGTTTAGAATGGGTAGAAGGGGTCATGGTAGACTTATCTTGACCCCCTAGGTTTTCTGAGCGTGGCTGAGGAGGCTTATATGTGCGGAAAAAAAAACTTTTTTTTAAAAAATTCCGCGAGGTTAGCTTTCGGTTAGCGAACCGGGTAGCGCTCCGGGGAGCGAATTTTGTGGAAAATTAGTGAAAAAAGTTAGAGAAAAATAATAATTGTGAGTGATCAGATGTAGGGTAGCTCTGAGAAGAGCTTTTGGGTTTATGGTACATTTAGGTACTTATAAGTAGGTACCAATGCACAGTCTTAAATTCAGAATGAAAATTCTGTTGCCCTCATCTGAGAAGTGAACTCCATCTCCTCTGTAGATATCTTGCATGTAGTAACGCAAGTTATTGTTGTACAGAGAGCCCATTCCATGGTCTCTCATGTAAGCTGAAACAGATTTGTTTACATGCTTCCTCGCTTTCTCAATTTGTGGACAAAATTGGTTGGACCACCTCCATTTCTGTCTTTGGCATATATTGGAATATACCAAGGCAGTTTGAGGAAAAAGTGCCATTAATTGCTCCAAGGTGTCCTTTAAAAGCATTTCCAGACCTACCCCTGTCAAAGTGCCCAAATCATTACCTCCACAGTGCACTATTAACAGGTCAGGTTTTGGCAAATGCATAAAGGTTTTCACCAATGGAATCAATTGGTGACATTTTAATCCTCTTTGGCCCAACCAGTTAATTTCCACATCTTGTAAATTGAGGTTGTGTAAATTTCTGCTCTCAGCATACCTTTGAGCCCAGTGGATGTAACTATGTCCAACAATCCAGACGTTACATGGTGGAAGAAGGTTGTTCTGCAGTCAGATGAAGTGTGGTAATGAAAGGGCAGTTGAAACAGTAGGAGTTTCTAAAGAAAAAAAACTGTGGTTTTACTATGCTAATGATTCATTAGCAGTGATTGGTGCATTTCCATTTCTGAAAACAGAAAGTTAGGGTGCATGGATGTGTTCTTTGAAAGATGTAATTTGAATGGTCAAGGAAGAAACAATTAATGAAAGATTGCACTGGATACGCAGGTGCACTGAGAGTTCAGAGTTCAATTGAAACATTGTTGTGTGAATTTGCAAACATGAGAGGTCTTCCAGGAGGTGGTTGCTATGGAAACAAGGCAGACAGGGCAGAGGGGGGAAGGGTTTTGGTTTGAAAAAAGTGAGGGAAGAGGTATGATTGGCTAATATGAGAGATATGTGAAAAGAATATCTGTATTTCTGTGCTTTCAATAGCTGCAGCCTTTGGAGTGCATCCTTTTTCTTCTGCTGAAGACAATTTGGTGTATTTCTGAGACTGTTTTCAAAACTCAAAAAATATTTGCTAAGGTGAGAAAAGATTTATTTAATTTAGATAGAGAATAGTATGATTTAAGGAGAAAATGATGAAGAAAGCTGTGTTTTTAAAATGTGGTTTTGTCTCTAGTGATATACTAATAGAATTAGTTTCATAGAGAAATTATAATTGCATATTTGGTGTAACATTCTGGCATGCAGTAACACAAGATATTGTAATACATGGAGGCCATTTCATGGTCTGTTATGTAAGCTGAAACAGATATGTTGCTTTTAAAAATGATTTAAGAAATCAATTACATTTCTGGATATGTACTGCTAGAGCTTCATAGGTTGTTTTGGGCCATATTTATAAGGTATTTGAGTGTCTAAGATGTTGTGTTCGCCTTTTAAAATGTAAAGTGTTCCTCATGGGGCAAGTGTCTTGTAAATACGGTCCCACTTGTGCTTGGCAAATTTAGATTTTGATTATGGGAGTTACCTAGCCATGTTAATAGTGTCCCAAAAATGGTGCTAGGGCATTCCAGAAAACACTTTCATGTGTCTCAAGGACATTTTTAGTTATTTCTTCATGAATGCAGGTATACAATTGATTTATATGCTGTGTTTAAAAACGAATTTTGAAATGAATTAAATTTCAGGATATGTACTGTTAGAGCTTCATAGGTTGTTTGGGGTCATATTTAGAAGGCATTTTAGTGTCTTTGAAGTTATTTTTCCCTTTTTAAATGGAAACCGTTCCTCATGGGGCCCTGAGCAGTTCTTAGCCATGTTATTTAATAGGAAGTGGATAACATGGCTAAGAGCATTTGCTGGAAAATGCATGAATATCGCTGATTTTTCTGCTATATTCATGCATTGCGGCCGTTTTTTTTCACATTGCTTCATAGGTTGTTTGGGGTCATATTTAGAAGGCATTTTAGTGTCTTTGATGTTATTTTTCCCTTTTTAAATGGAAAGCGTTCCTCATGGGGCCCTGAGCAGTTCTTAGCCATGTTATTTAATAGGAAGTGGATAACATGGCTAAGAGCATTTGCTGGAAAATGCATGAATATCGCTGATTTTTCTGCTATATTCATGCATTGCGGCCGTTTTTTTCACATTGCTTCATAGGTTGTTTGGGTTCATATTTAGAAGGCATTTTAGTGTCTTTGATGTTATTTTTCCCTTTTTAAATGGAAAGCGTTCCTCATGGGGCCCTGAGCAGTTCTTAGCCATGTTATTTAATAGGAAGTGGATAACATGGCTAAGAGCATTTGCTGGAAAATGCATGAATATCGCTGATTTTTCTGCTATATTCATGCATTGCGGCCGTTTTTTTCACATTGCTTCATAGGTTGTTTGGGTTCATATTTAGAAGGCATTTTAGTGTCTTTGATGTTATTTTTCCCTTTTTAAATGGAAAGCGTTCCTCATGGGGCCCTGAGCAGTTCTTAGCCATGTTATTTAATAGGAAGTGGATAACATGGCTAAGAGCATTTGTTGGAAAATGCATGAATATCGCTGATTTTTCTGCTATATTCATGCATTGCGGCCGTTTTTTTCACATTGCTTCATAGGTTGTTTGGGTTCATATTTAGAAGGCATTTTAGTGTCTTTGATGTTATTTTTCCCTTTTTAAATGGAAAGCGTTCCTCATGGGACCCTGAGCAGTTCTTAGCCATGTTATTTAATAGGAAGTGGATAACATGGCTAAGAGCATTTGCTGGAAAATGCATGAATATCGCTGATTTTTCTGCTATATTCATGCATTGCGGCCGTTTTTTTCACATTGCTTCATAGGTTGTTTGGGTTCATATTTAGAAGGCATTTTAGTGTCTTTGATGTTATTTTTCCCTTTTTAAATGGAAAGCGTTCCTCATGGGGCCCTGAGCAGTTCTTAGCCATGTTATTTAATAGAAAGTGGATAACATGGCTAAGAGCATTTGTTGGAAAATGCATGAATATCGCTGATTTTTCTGCGATATTCATGCATTGCAGGCCTTTTATTATCACATTTGCAAGCACTTCTTAGCCATGTTATCCAATGGGAGGTGGATAACATGGCTAAGAGCATTTGCTTCAAAGGTTGTTTGGGGTTATATACCATTTTTGGGAAATTATTAACATGCCTATCTAACTCCCATAATCAAAATCTAAATTTGCCAACCGCAGGTGGGAGCGTATTTACAATAAATTTGCACTATGAAGAATGTAAAATAGCATACTAGATACTCAAATAACTTATAAATATGACCCAAAACATCTTATGAAGCACTAGTAGTGCATATTTCCAGAAATGTATTGGTTTTCATTTAATGATTTACTTCATTGGTAGGCCTTCACATGTTTTTTTACCTTGGTTTTTTTTCAGTGAAAATCTTATCTGCAACCATGTGTTGGCTTCACCTCAAATAAACAAAACAGGTGATGGACTGAATGTGGATCAATGACACACATTCACCCCAGTCCAAAGATCTGGGCCTAAACAAACCTTTAGATAGGCTACATCTTATCGTCATCCTGAATTAATGATTTAAAATATTAGGGAGTGATTTATGAGTGTTGTATGCCTGTTTTGTACCATTGAGTGTCATTTTTGTGATGCAGTGCTGGTGGAAAATATTTGCTATGTTAAATAATTAGTACGGCATTAAGTTTTAGATGACTGTTATTTATTTACTGTTTGGTAATAGTGGTTAATAACATTTTATATTATATTTTTTCACAGATTCAACTGCAGATTCTTTCATAGTTTGGAAAATGCCTTCCAGAAGTCGAATACGAAAGGCTAGAAAACGTCAAAGACAGCAGGATGATGTTTTATTGCAGCAGTCCTCTTCCCCAAATACTTGTCAAAACACCAAGAAAGGTCCGGGTAAGAGCACGAAATCATTCTTAAGAAATATTTGTAGTAAAAAAAATTTTGCTCAAAAAAATGTGTCTGTTCACAAAAAGAAAAGTAATTTAAATGGAAAGGAGAGACACATCACAAATGTTACTGGTAGAGGAAGAGATAACTCTGTGCATGATAGTAGAAGGAAACAACAGTTTAGGGACATTCGACAACGAATGTTCCGTAATAGGATATTAGTTAATTTATTGAAAAATATTAAAAAGAAAGGCCAACAGAAAGCGGCATTTTATAGGAAGAAGAAAAATGTAGAGAAAATTATTGATCATGCTTTTGAAATCAAGCGAAAGTTGTTTATTTTGGTAATCAATAGAATTAGGAAACTAAGCAAGGTAATTTCTGATTTCAAAACAAAAAGTAGATGGAAGAGAGTAGTAAATCGTACTAACTTTTGTGAAGTTTTTTCTGGAGAATGGATGCATAGTTCAAGTTCTGAGGCATTTTTTAATGAGGAGACTTATTTTCAGGATAATGATTTGGTGCATGCAGTTGACATCAGTGGTCGAGCTTATGAAGTGAAGGATGGTTGTCCAGTTGAAAAAGAACAACTTGTGACAACAGAGACAGAAGAGGCGCTAAGTGATGAGGTTTTAGGAAGACGTCCTAAGGGTCCTGTGTACATTTGGAAGTGTAGTTCTATTTGCAGTGTGCGACAGGTTTCCATCAATTTGCTTTGTGATTTTATACGGACATTTAATAAGAAAAGTTTGAAGCAGAAAATGAAGTTGTTGCAAGATTTAGATCCTTGCAGAGTGAGACAAATGACAGGTTTGCGTGGTCATTCACTGGCTTGTCTTTCCAGGAGAGTATGCCAGAGTGTTTTTCATCATTTCAGGATGCTAGCAGTGCATCATAATAAAGTGAGAAAATTAGTGAGAATGTTGTATTATGCTAAGAGTCCAGCAATTATGCTTAAACAGTTATGTGCTGCTCTTTTGCATGGTTCTGAAATAGATGTGAAGAATCTTTGTGAAGAAATTGAGTTTTGTTACTTTGGTAGTAAAGATGAGAATGTTCAAATTGACCCTGAAGTAGAGGGTAATGTGGAAGATAATGTACAGGTTTCCAGTACAGACAATTTTCAGAAGGAAATTGCCACGTTTCAGATGAAATCAAGTGAGAGGCCTAATTTCACTTGTGTATGTTGTCGACGCACTTATTATAAGAATCAGACTAAGGTAGTGGATTTATATGCAAAAAGTGAAAGGGTAAATAATAGTGAATGGAAGGATTTTGCCACATACTTGATGGTAGAAAATTATTTTGATTTGGGATCGGATCAACGTGTGTGTACTTACTGTTGTAACAAATTAAACAAAAACCAGATGCCTGCTAGGGCGGTTCATAATAATCTGGAATTGGTTGAGATTCCTTCTGAATTGAAGGATTTAAATACTTATGAATCTATTTTGATTCAAAGTATCCATCCCTTTCAGGCTATTGTAAGAATGGAGCCAAAGACAGGGAAGTTGCCTCCAGCAGATTTACAGAGAGGATTAAAGGGAAGAGTTGTTTATTTGCCTCTAGATTTGAAGAAAAACATTAACACAATTGGAATAGAAAAAGTGGAAGAGGAACCTCTGGTTATCTTGGTTAATGGGGTTCCGACAAAGAATAAGAAAATATGGCAAGATTTAGTGGATGTTAGGAAAGTCAAAAAGGCAACAGTGTATTTGAAGAAAAATAATAAGTACTATAAGAATGTATATGTTGCAGAAGAGGAAGTAAGTGATGAAGAGGATAGCGATTTGTGTGCTGGCCAAATTGAGAAAGTAGAGGCCTCTAAAAGTGAAGAAATATATGAACATTATAGTGTTCATCCTTTGCATTCCAAGGAAGTCATGGGGAATGCTATTGAGTTATTTCAAATGAAACAAGCCAAAGGGAGTCCCATTAGTGTTTGGGAGGAAAGTTTGGAAGCTCGGTGTTTCCCACAGCTATTTCCCACAGGTCAAGGAGGAAGATATGATGAGCGACCTCGTGAAATTCCTGCGTCTGAATACCGGACTTTACGATTGTATGCAGAAGATCCTAGGTTTCGGCAATGCATTCCCTATTTGTTTCATCTCCTGTTTGAAAGCGATCTGTCTGGACTTTCATATGCAGTGAACCACATCTTAAAAAGTGGTATACAGATGCGAAACATCTCGGCAAGTGACTTTATGCATAAAGTCAATGTCCAAGACAGTATTTTGGATTCTCACTTAATTAATCTCATGGCGTGTCAGCGTGGTACTAATGAGTACTGGTACCGTCGTCATGGTGATTTAAAATGTATGCTGAGGAACTTAGGAACTCCGACATGGTTCCTCACTCTGAGCTGTGCCGAGTATGGCTGGGATGACTTACTTGAATTTCTACGAGAGGCAAATGGAAATATTGAAAACATTGAATTCAAGACACCTGGAGAACTGTGTTCTTTGGATCCTGTGAATGTATGCAGGTACTTCAATCATAGATTTGAAGCTATGATGTCTTTCATCACAAATAAAAAGAATCCACCTCTTGGAGAGGTGTTGGATTTCTTCTGGAGAAAGGAGTATCAAGCAAGAGGTGCCCCTCATATACATATGTTGCTGTGGATCAAGGATGCACCTAAATTTGGAACAGATCCGGATGACTTAGTGATGAATTTCATCGAACAGTATTCTACGTGTGCTGTTCCAAACGCAACGGAGAAGAAAAGTCTAAGAGAACAAGTTCTACGTTTCCAAAGCCATCGTTGTGGAAAGTACTGTCGTCGTAAATTCAGAAACAAGGACAAGTTCTACACCAAATGTCGTTTCAACTTTCCACGACCGGTGATTTCTAAAGGAAGAGTGAACAGTTTGATGTCTTCGCTGCGACATAATGTGACGAGGAAATCACCCAAGAATACATACAATTTGAAAAGGAACGAAGAGTCCAAGTACATCAATGACTACAACCCAGTGATTTTGTCCATGTGGAATGCCAACATGGATATACAGTTTGTGGCTGACAACTGTATGGCTGTGGCTCGGTATGTGACATCTTACATCACCAAAAAAGAAAAGACCGAACTGAAGGATATGTGGGAGGACATTTCCCATGAAAAGAGCCTCAGCAAGAAGTTGTACAGTTTCAGTCTGAAGATGTTGTCGCATCGAGAAATCGGAGCTTACGAATGTTCTGATCGATTGTCTTCAGCAAGTCTCTATGCCAAATCCAGGAGTCTCGTTTGGGCGAGTCTTGGTCTTGCTGCAACGCGAAATCGAGTTCTAAAACCTGTTCGGGAAATTGAGTATTTGGCAGAAAAGGAACCAAACAGTACCGACATTTTGAAGACCAACATGTTGGATACATATTATCCAAATCGAAGCAGTCACCTTGAGAATGTTTGTCTATATGAGGTTCTCCAAAATTATATATTCAAGAGGAACATCAAAGAAGATATTGAGAAAGGAGTGTATGCTGTAATTGGAAGTGAGGGATGCCTGGTCAAGCAAAGAAAATGCCAATTAGTAAACCATCGAAAATTAAGTGGCGAATCTCCAGAAAAAAAGGAGTTTTTCTATTTAGCACTTTTGCAACTTTTCAAGCCTTGGCGTGCAGAAGAGGAACTGCTTGGAGATTTCCTCTGTTACGAAGACTCTTTCAATGCAGCCAAGGAGTCCATAGAATGTCCTGCTTTTTCTAAATATCAAGAAATGCTAACTTTGGAAATTGAGCAGGAAGCAACGATTGCAGCCGAGATTGCCAGAGACAGTTCTCAGGACAGTCAGAGTTCTGTTTCATTGAGTCAAGATCCACTTGGAGGACCTATTATCGAAAATGAAGCTGCCACTGCTATGAATGAAGTAGAAAGAGCCATGGCACATGCTCAGGAGGATTCAGTTAACTTACAAGACTTGGAAAAACAACTCAACGTTGAGCAGAGGAAAATATATGATGAAGTTACCAAGGAAATTGAGCACGGATTAAGTCATGAGAAGAAAGAGTGCTCGTGTACGTCGTTGAAGCCTGTCCGACTGTACGTGAGTGGAGAAGCGGGAACTGGAAAAAGTTTCCTCATTAAAGCAATCTCTTGTTATTTGCAGGAAAGGACTGAGTCATCGCTGTCTTGTGTTGTCACCGCTCCTACTGGACTGGCAGCACATAATATTAAAGGTATTACTTTGCATCGTCTATTGATGCTGCCGGTGGAGCATGACAACAAATTACAATACAACAAGTTATCTGGAGATGCTTGCTGTGAAGTTTCAAGAGTTTTGAGGAAAATGAAACTACTTATCATTGACGAAGTAAGCATGGTTTCCAATGTCATGCTTGCCTTTGTGCATTTGAGAATGCAAGAAGTACTTAAAACTGAATATGATGGAGATCTTCTACAGCTGACACCAGTAAAAGGTCAACCTGTGTTCAAAATACTCACGCATGAAGATACCAGGAAGTGCCTAGGGAGCATTGGCAACGTCAATATATGGTTAAACTTCAATTATGCAGAACTGCATCAAAATATGCGTCAGGCAAAGGATGAAGATTACAAGAATATTCTACAAGATATTAGAATTGGAAAAGTGACCGAGCATGGGAAAGAAGCTTTAAATGCACGGTTACTGTCAAATTTGTATCCCAAACAAGAGATTGTGCCTGAGAATATTTTTCAGAAAATTACTGAGAAGAAATCCGGGATATGTCTCATGCCAACTCTTGCAGAATGTGCCATCTTCAACAACAAAATGTTGAATTTAGAAAAGCAAGACATTGTGAAACTGGAAGCTATCGACAAATTAGAGCATATGGGATCAACAATTATTTTGTCAGATAATTTGAAATCAAAATTGGATTCATTAGAGAAGACTATATCTAAGACAGCGGGTTTTGAAAAGACTCTGAATGTGTGTTTAAATTGCTGAATCATTTTGAGACGGAATTTACATGTAGAAAGAGGTCTGGTAAATGGATCAATGGGTAATGTTGTTGATTTTGAGAAATACAGAAATAGAGATGGAATAGAATTTTTAAGAATTAAATTTGATGGCATTGAGGAAGTACAGCAAATTGGTCGTTGTTCTGCTAGGTTTTTGCTTGTTAAAGATTTATATGTTCGCCGTAAACAGTTTCCTGTTTGCTTGGCATATGCGGTGACAATCCATAAATCGCAAGGTTTAAGTGTAGACTGTGCATTGGTGAATATTGGCAGTTCTGTGTTCAAGGAGGGTATGGCATATGTGGCATTGTCACGAGTTAGAACTTTATCGGGATTGTACTTGATTGACTGTGATGTCACAAACATTTGTGCAGATCTAGATTGTGTTAAGGAATACAATAGGTTAAGAAGAGAGTATGCGCCACATTTGCCTCAATATCCTTTGTTTGAGAAACGTGTGGTATGCCGGAAACGTAGAAATAGCATTAATAGTAGGGAGGTTGTTGCAAAAAGACCAAAAGTCAATGAACCGAAAATTGTTAGCAGAAAGAAAGTGGATTCTGTTGAAGATGTTGTTGGTTTTCAATTTGAAAACAGTTCTGGTGTCAACTGCTATGCAAATGTAGTGGTTAATGTTCTCTTTTCACTAGAGAGTTTAAAAGAACAGATTCTGTTGAATTCAGAACAAATTTTATGCTGTTTGTTGAATTCTGTTTTCGAGAAATGTAGCAGTGATCGAACAAAAGTAGAAAGTGTGTCTGAAGTTCGTTATCTTTTAGATGAATGTTCAGGTCAAACAGACTTCTCTGAAAATAATCAGCAAGATTGTCAGGAGTTTTTAATGTATATGCTTGATATATTGCAAGTTGAGGGTGTAGATGTAGATCAACTGTTTGGGCTTTCTTATCAATGGCAGCATGACTGCGAGAACTGTATGGTATCAAGTACTACTAGTGTAGACTCAGAAAGATTTATATATTTAACTTTGCCAGACAGTAAATCAGTGTCCTTTAATAAGCTAGTAAATGCAGCGGATCACAACATGGAGTGTAGCCAATGTAAATGTGATATGATGTCAACATTATTTATACGTAGATATGGCCAGTATGTCATTTTAATGATTCAACGATGTAGGCCTGATGGATCAAAATTGTCAACTTTAATAAAAAATTTTGTGGCTTCTCAGCTGTCAATATCAGGGAGGACTTTTGTTACTGTAGCAATTATCTATCACGATGGTCCATCAACAACATCAGGACATTATACAGCTTACTTAAAGTCTGGAAACGGCTGGTCATTCTGTAATGATTCTGTTGTAACTTTCAAAAAAAAATTGCCGTTTGACCTTAAAAATTCTTACCTGGTGTTTTTAAAACCAAAATTTTAAGTAGAGGGAATGTAAGTCTGCAATGCTGTCTCGATTAAAAATCCAACTATATAAACCTGATGCAAGTAAGTCTGCTTCATAGTAAGCAGTATCAGTGTCATAGGAAAAGGAGAACATGAGTGACAAAGAAGACTAAGATATTAGTAGTCCAGGATTGTGAAAATAATCTCAAATATTTTATTTTTGAAAGTTGCGAAAATAGAAAATGTCGGGATTTGATTGGAAGAATTACAAGACTTGCGAATCACGGCAACATGATTTGGCCTAGTGGAAACATGTGATATAATGAGAGAAGTTTTTTTTCTATGTAACATATTTCACGTATCGATGGAGGTTTTCTTTCAGAAAGTGGCGGGCTGAAAATATTTAAAGCACAACAGAGTGGATGCTGTTTATAGGAGATCGTTTGACGTCATTGAAAGTAAGTTAATTTTAAGAAGTTTTGAAATCAGATTTCTTAGGTTGTATGGGTTTTTTAAACACAGTCATTTTGATTGTGTTTTTTTTTCCCCGCTGTTACATGATGAATACCTTCAAGTCACTGATTTAAGTGAAATTTGATACATTCTGAGAACAGCAAAAATAAACCATTTAACATGTATAATTAATGTTATGCTTTTTGTCCTTATGATATACATTTAGAAATGTGTGGTACATATGGGTAAGCTGAGTTCTGTAAATATCAATTTTAATGCTTAGAGTGCTGTACTTCTGGGTAGTGTTTTTTTTTTTATAAAAAAAAGAGGCCTCACCTCAAAGAAAGCTCTTGAAAGCACACATCTTATTTGCATCCTAAAACAATCATTTACAATGTTAGACACAATTTTATTATGGCTTTACATCTTTTTTGCGCTGCTATTGCATCACTATTGTGAGACATTAGCAGTGCAAGAAAAACATCATGTTCCAAAATAGGCCTCAGTTCAGCAACATCAAGATACAGTTTCTTTGGAATATATATCTTTAGGATTGTGTAGGGGACGTAGAGAAGCAGAGACTTCTGTAAATGTCAAAGTTGTTGAAAAACTGTTTGTTTTTGAACCTTTTCCCTTGTCTTTTCTAATTTTTAAATACATGTTTTAATATTTTTTGAAATGTTTGTTCTTTGTTTTACAGATTGAAAGTATGAAAAAATATTTAAAAAAGGTAACAAGAATTATAAGGTAAATGTTTTCCACTCTTTTTACCCGCAATGCACTGCTGATGATGTCATTGACACTATCTCTCATTTACTCTCTCTAGCTGTCTTTCTTTTTACATTACTCTCAGATTACTTCCCTTATACTAACTCTTCTTTTTTTTAAAAAAATATTTTTTTAGTTCGCTTAAAGTTCGCGAACCGGTCAGCGAACTTGAAGCGAACCAAAAGAAATAGAGCTTGCCAGAGTGATAAACATTCTAGCAATTTTGTTTGAAAGGGGAGGTAGTTCTGAAAAGAACTGTTTTTTTTTGTTTTTGTTGTTTTATATTTTTTTTTTATTTTTTGAACATTTTTTGATTTTTTTGTATTTTTAGAACTGTTTTATGTTTTTTTTGTTTTTTTTATGGAGGGGAGACAACAAAAAACAGGCTTTCAAAACGGCTCAACTGGAGCAAAAAAAAGAAAATTACTTTTTGGGTGCATTAGGGCATTTATGATTTTCATATGCAATGTTCATGAGGTTGACACTCATGTTGCCATATGACAGCATATCACCACAGTAAACACAAGATAACTTTATGTGCTGGAAGTTAGGTTGGATGTTTGGCACAGTCTCTTGTGCCTCTCTTCCCGTCAAAGACAATGTAGATGTAGATCTTGCCACAGGAGTTGCCGTCGGATTGTCTACAAGATCCCTTAACTCAGCCCGGCTGTAGTTCAAGGGATGCCACCTGCTCATGTGACGATGCATTGTATAGTTCCCCATACTGTACTTCTTTTCTGTGCCTCTCGACAATCTGTAGTCACAGATGAGGCAGGTGGCATATTTTGCATTCACTTTCTTTGTTCCAGGAGGGATGGTGAAAAACTGCCAGATGAAACTGGATTTTCGTTTAGAAACCCGGGGCAACTCATCAACAAATTGTTGTTCCTCTCTCTCCTCTTCTTCTTCTTCCTCATCTTCCTCCTCTCTGTTAGTCATAATTTGACTAGGTGGTCCTCTCTTCTTATGAGGAGGTGGAGGTGGTGGTGGGGGTGCACCAGCTGCAGCAAGAATGGAAGCCATTGTGGATCTTCAAATAAATGGTCTTTCTCTCACCAAGATGAAAGTCAGAGTGAGGAAATAAGGAGGGGTTTACATGATTTGGGGAAAACAAAAGTTCTGAGCCAATGAAAAGTGTTATTTTTAGGTCACATGACCTAGTCATACATCATTTGGAAACCAAAAGTGAAATGAACCAATGAGAAGTTTGATAAACAAGTCACATGACCTGTTCCGCTTACGTTACGCGGCACGCGCCGCGTCCCAGATCGCTTCTGGTTCGCGGTCCGGAGCACTTCCGGGAGCGCTAACGCGACGCGTCATTAGACGCATTACGCGATAACGTGATATGTCGCGCTTCCGCGACGCGTCACTGTTCCGCTAACGTAATGTTGACCGGTTCGCGGACTAGATCGCGGCATCAAGATGAGCTAACGGAAAGCTTCCCGGTTCGCGAACTAGAAGCGAAGAAAAAAATATTTTAAAAAAATTATCAATAAATATCTATATATATTTTGGGATTTAAAGAATAATACATTTTACAGCTACAGATGTTAGCTTTTAAAAAACCAATGAAATTCACTGAAAAAACCATAGGTTATAGACCATATATAGTTAGAAATTTGCATTTAAAAAACCATTGAAATTCAATGAAAAAACCATAGGTTATAGACCATATATAGTTAGGAATTCGCATTTACAAAACCTTATTTTACTCGCACAAAACCATTGAAATTCCATATCAGTCATGTCATTTGAGATGTCATCAGTGATGTCATCAGTGATGTCACTGACCATGTCATGAATGATGTAATATGTGACATCATCAGCAGTGGATTGCGGGTGCGCGATATATAGTTAGTGCAACTAACTATATATGGAATTTCAATGGTTTTGTGCGAGTAAAATAAGGTTTTGTAAATGCGAATTCCTAACTATATATGGTCTATAACCTATGGTTTTTTCATTGAATATATATATATATATAATATATGTATATATATCCCAAGGGTTGTGTCTGAAAAGCACACCTTTATGTATATCACTCCATGCAGACAATTTGGTCCTTGCTAAAATGGTGATCCTCCCACATTTACCGTATTTCTTCAGTACTCTGCCAGTCCGTATTCCCAGGGCCATTTTACAGGAAATGGAGCATTAGCGATGTTGCTCTGGCATAGCATGAGAAGAAGGGGTTCACCAACAGGTTTGGGCTCCCAGCCACTGAGGGGTTGATAGTGGTTTCTGACTATGAGTTTTCTTACCTAGCTGTGCAGTTGGACAGGGCAGCGCTCTGGTGGGAGTCGACTTGGGGCACCTCAGGAGCTGAATTGGCAGGGACTCCAAGCCGGGATGCCTTGCTTTGGTTGCTCTTGTGCCTCATGAAGGCAGCTGGATTGGACAGAAAGCATACTACTTATGACCCTAAGAAAGGCTTGGACATGCATCCTCCAACTAACTAATTGCACTTTGCCTCACGCTCTCCACCTGCCACTAGTGGCTATTGAAGTAATTGTTTCGTGTGTCCACTGGTGCAGATTGTGGGACTAGTGGGCTGCTGGAATCCTCACCTTGGGGAAGTTCTGCAAGAGTAAAACATTTAAAGACCTGCAGGTCTTGGAAAATACATTCATTATCTCTCCTCATCACAATTCACTCCATGGCTCCATCTGGGCTGCAATTTGTCCCCATTGGCAACTAGGGATCAGTGAATTACTAGTGCATGCAACATTACAGCTTGTATATACAACCTTGGGAAAGATCAGAGTAATTGCTATATTTTACAGTGCACAAGTACAACAAGCCAAGATACATCTGCAGGACCTCTGCACCCACTGGGTGGGCAATATCGCTATCCCTCTTATGGATAAAGACTGATAGCGTTCTGGAGGTGGGTCTGTCAGTCTCCAGTAATGAAACTTCAAACTTATTCCATTTTATTTACTTCACAGATCTTATCTCACCCCAAAGGGGATAAATGCAATGTTCCAGAAGGTATGAACGTCAAGTTCCAGATGTGTCAAAGCGGGTGCAGAATTTTTCACATGGTAAAGCCTGCCCGGTGCTCCACCTCTCTGGTATACTGTCACTCGCTGACTAAGGCAATCGTAAAACACATACATGAAACCTCAGCGTATTGGCTTCAAGTCCTGTTCCCCTGGCTGAGAGGGAACTCATCACAAATACATTTTTAAATTTTGGCCTTGATCCTGAAACATCACCAACTTTCAATGGATCGGAAGACCCCCTCGGGACTTAACATCAGATGTTGGTGGACAAAGGTGATTAAATAAGAGGAGTGTGAGAGGCAAATCTTTGTGGTTAAGTGAGTCGTGGGTTATAACTGCTAGAACATGCCATAGCTTGGGACAATATTCTTCAGGACTGACACCACATAGTGGCATCCAGTGCTCTCCTCTCAACCCCGGACAGCACAATGAATGACAGAGATATACTGATATACTGTAACCCTCACAACCTCATGGGCCTCTGAGTCTTCCTCAAGTGTAGGAGTGATCACCCCTAGTTCTGTGGGACTGGCAATCCTTTACCTCCTCCCTCCATGTCAAGCATCCAGAAATGGATACAATACACCATGCCCCCTTCCTAGCCCCCTATGCATCCAATAAATTCACCCTGATTTGACTCCAGCAAGTTAATGTTGATTTGTTTGTTAAAAGGTTACAACAAATCACTATTATAATTTGAAGCAGCACAAAATAATGCTTTCTGCTGAAACACCTACGTATGAAATATAAGTTGTACCTACTATTGTCTATTGCAAAATGTACCTGTTATGATCATGATGTCTGTGTCGTACCAGTAAGCTTGCTTATGAATAAAAAAATAAAAATAAACCTGATCCGAAAACTTTAGGGTACTTCATAGCTTTTCACCTTCTTAATGTTGCTGCACTCCTACCATCTCCCACACACTCGAAAGGCCCCTATTTATGTTCTTGCAACACTGATAACCCCAGCTATATATCCTATGACTTATCTGCCTATAACCAGAGCCATGAAGCACTAAATATATTGCAATCCAAAATAGTATTACCTGAAATAGTAGTTCTTTCTTTTATTGTTCAACTTCACCAGGATTTTAAAATCAATATTCATTGCTCAAACCAGCATGAATTGGTCACGTTTACCTTTCTGATTCCAGGCAAAACCACCAGCTTAAATTGTTTCCCTTGCCTCTGAGACTAGCAGCAATGTAGGACGAGGGGATGAGTGGGTTTCACTTGAGCATGTGTGTTAGATCTGGAGGTCTCTAGTTGGCAGAGGTAAGTACCTTTGTCCAAATAGGGACCCTTGCTTCTAGTCAGGGTAAAGGGATACACACTGTAGATAACCCCTGCTCACCCCCTAGGTAGCTTGGCACGAGCAGGCAGGCTTATCCCCAAGGCAATGTGTAATATTTGCACTTAACAAACACAATGACCCCAAAGTACACCACAAACTGAGACCACACAGGTAAGTATATATAAAAAATATATATTTAAAACCACTTGCAGAGTAGTTACACGATTTCTTGAAGGTTGCACTATTTTTCTAAGGAAGCGTTATCACTTTAGTTTCAGTCTCAGTCTCAAATATCACAGTAAGTAAATGTTGTAGGCTAAATGATCTTAGAATCAGCTCCTTGCCGTATCTAGCGCTGGTTAGCAGGAGAGCCTCACCGTGCTGTTTGGGAAGTGAAGCCTCGGCGTAGGGGAAACCTCCCAGCTGACCCCGGGCGGTCCCGTCAGCTCTCCGCCAGCTCTCGACTATCCAGGGAGCGCGGGGAGCTAGTTTGACACTTGGCTGTTGGGGATCACTGAAATAATATCGAGGGTCAAAATATCGACTTGCCAAAATATCGTTGACAAAATATCGACAGTCAAAATATCGAGTTTGTATCTACAAACAGGTAAGTACAAAAATATCGAGTACAAAATATCGTTAACAATAATATAGATGTAAAAAATATCGACTTTATTAAAAACAGTGTTAAATTAAATTAATATTAAATTTTAATTACTAAAATATACTTAAAAATACTTAAATTAAATTATAATAATTAAATAATAAATGAAAATAATAAAAATAATTTTTTACAATCTTATTTGTTGACCCTGAACCCTAAAAATACCCCTTTACCCAAAAACCCAAAACTGACCCTGAACCCTAAAAATACCCCTTTACCCAAAAACCCAAAACTGACCCTGAACCCTAAAAATGCCCCTTTACCCAAAAACTGAAAACTGACCCTGAACCCTAAAAATACCCCTTTACCCAAGAACTGAAAACTGACCCTGAACCCTAAAAATACCCCTTTACCCATGAACTGAAAACTGACCCTGAACCCTAAAAATACCCCTTTACCCAAGAACTGAAAACTGACCCTGAACCCTAAAAATACCCCTTTACCCATGAACTGAAAACTGACCCTGAACCCTAAAAATACCCCTTTACCCATGAACTGAAAACTGACCCTGAACCCTAAAAATATCCCTTTACCCATGAACTGAAAACTGACCCAGAACCCTAAAAATGCCCCTTTACCCAAAAACTGAAAACTGACCCTGAACCCCAAAAATACCCCTTTACCCTAAAACTGAAAACTGACCCTGAACCCTAAAAATGCTCCTTTACCCAAAATGTATCAATATTATTTAATTACCAATTAATTATTAATTAAAAATAACAATAAAGTAAATATATTAGCACATTAGCTGTAATTATTTTAATAATTAATATTATTTTTTCCCAATTAATTACTTAAAAATAACACAAAATTATATATATTAAAAATTTACTCTAATTAATGTAATTAACTAATTACAATTAATTAATTACCAATTAATTACTAATACAAAATATGTTCAAAATTATATTAATTAATTAACTAATTAATATTAATTAATTATCAATTAATTATTAATTAAAAATATTAACAAACATATATTAATTAATTAATTATTATTAAATTACTTCCCACCCTATTCCCCTATAAACCCACAACCCGCTACAGAATTACATTACGCAAATATTATAAAAACAAAATTCATTTAATAAAATATTTTATAACATTAATACACACTATTCACACATATTATTACATAAAAATACACTATAAAATATTATATATTATTAAAAATTCGATATTTTTGCTATCTATATTTTATACAGTCAATATTACTTCACTTACCTGAAAAACGATATTTTTGTAGTCGATATTATGTCCAGTCGATATTTTGTCCAGTCTATATTTAAAACTCGATATTATGTCCAGTCGATATTTTGGAGTCGATATTTTGTCTGTATACCGGCTGTTGGGACGGCAGGCCGGGGGTGACAAAAGGCACTCACGGATCCCTCGGCGAGGACGGGTCTTTTCCTGGAAGGTTCTACCTCACGTCGCGGCTCCCGGCATCTTCCGGTGAAGCTTCTTTGGGATGGACCAATCGGGTCGCGGCTCTGCAGACGAGCTCTCGCAGACACCCGGGAGTCAGCCAATGGCAGTGCGGCTCCCGGGACGAGCCCCTGATGACGTGGAGGCTGGCAGCCACTCACAGCGTGGCCCTGATGATGACGCGGCGGCGCTGGGGCCATTCCGAGCGCGGTGTTACTGAGGGGGCTCATCTCCCTCGACCAATGGGGACGCAGCGGCTTCGATCTCTGTCTCCGCAGCCCCAGCAAGGGACGGCAAGGTTGTCAGGCACTCTCAGGCCCCGGGCAGCAGCGATGAGAAACGGCACAGTGATTTTTAGGGCACAGGTCACAGCTGGACCGCCCTTACGGCCACAAGATCTTCTGGGAGAAATCACGAAGCAAGGCACCACGATCCTCCGGTCCTCACAGCATGTGTGCCGATGAACACACCGTTCTCCGCCCACGGCCAGCATTGGAAAATCACGCACTAGGCAAATAAAGCACGATCTTCACAGCGTCTGGTATTTTCTGGAGAACCTTTTGACCCTGGGTTCCAGGACAGGAGGTCAGCTCTTCTCAGGCCCTTGGAAATTCTTTAGAGACACAGCACACAGCAAAGACTTGGAGTCAAGCAGGAAGGGTCACAGTACACAGCAAAGTCCCCTTCCTCTCTCCTTTAGATGAACAGCAAAACAGGTCAGCCCCAGAGCACACAGCAAGGGCAGTCTTCGTTAGTTTCTTCAGCATTCCTTCTTCTGGCAGAGGTTCCTTTTGATTGTAGAATCTGAAAATCTGTTGTCAGTGGTCCTTCTCTTATACCCCTAAAAGTCTTTGAAGTATTTGTGCAAGTGGGCCCTGAGCCCGGTCTAAACCAGTTCTGGGTGTTGCTGGAGAACTTGGGCTTCCTGGCTTCTTCCTTCCTTTCAGAGTGAGGGGCAGAGTCATCAGTCGCCCAGCAGGAGGTGGAGCCAGCATTTTGGCAGGCAGGCACAGCCCTATTCACTCCCAGGTACTATCTCCTCCCACCACTCTAGTTGCAGATGCAGTCATTCAACCACGGGCTGACTCAGACAACCTCCTGGGGGCTCCCCAGCTCCTGTCACCCTCAAACCAGATAGTCAATCCACAAGCAGGCCCAGGCACACAGAAAGGTTAGACAAGAGAACAGCCACTTTCTAAAAGTACTGTTCTCAAACACAGAATTTAAAAACAACCTTTCCTAAAAGATGTTTTATTAAATTCTGAGTTCAGGGATATCAATCACTTATGTCCCATCTTGTTCCTGTGGGATGATAGGCTGGTATCCATTGGGACCAGCCTCCCCCATGTTAGTCTAGGAGCAAGATAACCTTGCAGCAGTGATCACACAAAATGACTGCTGTTCATTACCAGAGCCTGTTACCTGCACTAGTACATGCTCTATCTTTCATATACACTGCACCCTGCCCAAGGGGGTACCTTGAGCCTTCCATAGGGGTGACCAATGTGTACACAAAGGGAAGGGTTAGGCCTAGCCACCTTTAACACCTGTTCCAATCAGTTGACCAAAATAATAAATAGACACTGGCGGACACTGAATTGCGGACACCTGAATTTCCCCAAACCCATGTACTCACATAGAAGAGGGAAATGTGCACGGGATCTAGTGGTACACACAAGATCACACAAACAAACAATACACACAGTATCAACCATGTTCCTACCCCCACTCAAAGGACCTCACCCCTCTGGACAGTGCTGAGTGTGCCACCTAACAAGAACAAACAAAACCATTGTCCGTAATAACAACACCAGTTGTGAGCAACGGAGTTTCACCACATGCAACAGTAAAATTGTGATCTACAATATCACTTGCCCATGCGATCTCCATTACATTGGGATGACCAAGCGCCCTGTGAAAGTACGCATCTGCGAACACAGGAGCAGCAACACGTCACAACCACTATGTCCACTCATTAAACAGAAACCAACCACACCATACTTGATCTGCAATAGACAATTATTGAACAATTGGATTCAGAAGGATCTCTGTTTTAGAATGAACAGCAATGGGTTTTCGCCTTGGCACCCACGTAGGGGGCTTAAATGATGACATACTATGGGACCATATAAGATAATTCTCTTCATCCTGTACTAGGTCATATGACCCTAGACCACCACAAGACATAGATACAATAACCAGATGGTGGCATTATGTATAAGCACCAACTTGCATTAACGTCAACATGTGCAAGTATTCCCTTAAATACATCAGGAAGAGTTGATTAATGAAGCAACATCCATCATTCAGCAGTGTCCTTACAAACTTATATTTATACCCCAGGGTTTCATGCATTACCCTGCATCCTTATCACCCATTGTATACATCTCCCTTTTAAACATTTGGCAGCGTGGACATTGATTTGGTCATAGTACTGTCCAGTAGTACTCATGTACACATTAATTCACATGCACTACCCTAGTCCTAGATAACTGGAACAGAATTAATGCAAAAGGAAGCAAGTTGCATTGGTCAACAACAAGCATATTTCACTGTGAGCCGCAATACCCCCTTTCTTCCACAAGGAACTAATAGTGCATTACATTTGATCCCAATAATAATAAATATATTTAGTTTTATGCCAAAACCACCCTTACACTGTTTTTGGATTTAATGGGTATGCACATCAGTGTTCCGATAGCAGCCGCGAACACACGTCCTAGAATTTTTCCAACTCGGCAATTGAGTAATTTGGAGACAACCATCTTGAGAAGTTTAACATTCTAGTCTTTCTAGCATCCGGATGCAAGTCATTGCCAAAGCTGTACAGAGTTCAGTGACACTGATTGTATCTCACTCCGGATACAAATTCAGGCACTCTGCGAGCATTCAGTGTTTGACGGAGTAATGGGCAGGCATTGTCTCTAGGGGGAGTGAGATGCTTTGACAAAGTAAGTACGGCACAGCCTATAGACTAGGCCACCATACTATTGGATTCTACTACCATAACACCAGTATAGGAAAACATTTCTTTATATCCAGCTTCTGATTGAACTTTTCATTTAAGCTACAGTGTTTAACTGCAAGCGCTCTTCCCCTCCCATGCTGAAGCTCATTGGATCCAATTAGGAAACCTAAAATATTGTCAATTAAGAAATTGCTTATTCGTTATGTTAAGAATATTACCAAGTGGGTATTGAATGAATGTTTTGCATAGAAGTCTATTAATTCAAAACACCTAAGAGGCTAACAGCACTAGGCACAAGTAAGAGTGGTAACAGGGATCAATGTATTTGGTCCTGAAGGAGAAGCTTAGGGGTAGGCTTCAAAACATTTGCAACTATGCAAACTAATTTGCATATAGCCAAGTTCTGAGCTGGGATGGTGCAGTGAGCTAAAACACGGTGATGGATCAAGCCCTGATCTTTGGAGTGGGTAAGAGTGGTCTGCTTAATTCAGAAACTCTGTTCATCACCACCCCCCTTTTCTGAATCATTTTTGTCCACCATAAGCATGGAAGGGTATACTGAGATGTGAGTCCCTAGCTCATTGCACCATCAGGATTCAAGCAAGCTGGGCCGAAGACGGCTGAAATGCCAGAAACCGGTCCCCGGTAGCTTGTTTCCTTCCCAGTATAAGAATTGGCTTGGTTGTTTGGTCTGCCCTGTTCCCATGATGCACTGGCCCAGGGTAAGACTAATTTGCATATAGCCAAGTTCTGAGCTGGGATGGTGCAGTGAGCTAAAACACGGTGATGGATCAAGCCCTGATCTTTGGAGTGGGTAAGAGTGGTCTTCTTAATTCAGACACTCTGTTCATCACCACCCCCTTTTCTGAATCATTTTTGTCCACCATAAGCGTGGAAGGGTATACTCAGATGTGAGTCCCTAGCTCATTGCACCATCAGGATTCAAGCAAGCCGGGCCGAAGACGGCTGTAATGCCAGAAACCGGTCCCCGGTAGCTTGTTTCCTTCCCAGTATAAGAATTGGCTTGGTAGTTTGGTCTGCCCTGTTCCCATGATGCACTGGGCCAGGGTCAGACTAATTTGCATATAGCCAAGTTCTGAGCTGGGATGGTGCAGTGAGCTAAAACACGGTGATGGATCAAGCCCTGATCTTTGGAGTGGGAAGGAGTGGTCTGCTTAATTCAGACACTCTGTTCATCACCACCCCCTTTTCTGAATCATTTTTGTCCACCATAAGCGTGGAAGGGTATACTCAGATGTGAGTCCCTAGCTCATTGCACCTCAGGATTCAAGCAAGTCGGGCCGAAGACGGCTGAAGTGCCAGAAACCGGTCCCCGGTAGCTTGTTTCCTTCCCAGTATAAGAATTGGCTTGGTAGTTTGGTCTGCCCTGTTCCCATGATGCACTGAGCCGGGGTCATACTAATTTGCATATAGCCAAGTTCTGAGCTGGGATGGTGCAGTGAGCTAAAACACGGTGATGGATCAAGCCCTGATCTTTTGAGTGGGTAAGAGTGGTATGCTTAATTCAGACACTCTGCTCATCACCACCCCCTTTTCTGAATCATTTTGTCCACCATAAGCGTGGAAGGGTATACTCAGATGTGAGTCCCTAGCTCATTGCACCATCAGGATTCAAGCAAGCCGGGCCGAAGACGGCTGAAATGCCATAAACCGGTCCCCGGTAGCTTGTTTCCTTCCCAGTATAAGAATTGGCTTGGTAGTTTGGTCTGCCCTGTTCCCATGATGCACTGGGCCAGGGTCAGACTAATTTGCATATAGCCAAGTTCTGAGCTGGGATGGTGCAGTGAGCTAAAACACGTGATGGATCAAGCCCTGATCTTTGGAGTGGGTAAGAGTGGTCTGCTTAATTCAGACACTCTGTTCATCACCACCCCCTTTTCTGAATCATTTTTGTCCACCATAAGCGTGGAAGGGTATACTCAGATGTGAGTCCCTAGCTCATTGCACCATCAGGATTCAAGCAAGCCGGGCCGAAGACGGCTGAAATGCCAGAAACCGGTCCCCGGTAGCTTGTTTCCTTCCCAGTATAAGAATTGGCTTGGTAGTTTGGTCTGCCCTGTTCCCATGATGCACTGGGCCAGGGTCAGACTAATTTGCATATAGCCAAGTTCTGAGCTGGAATGGTGCAGTGAGCTAAAACACGGTGATGGATCAAGCCCTGATCTTTGGAGTGGGTAAGAGTGGTCTGCTTAATTCAGACACTCTGTTCATCACCACCCCCTTTTCTGAACCATCCTGCATCTGGTCAGTAAGAAGCGGATGATGAAGCATGCCACCAATGGACCTTTTGGTGGGTGGGGGTTATTTTAAGAAACTCCATTGCTTTCCCATGCTAGTAAACAAACGGTTTGCTTGGGTTTAGTCACTTTTGAGGTGTTTAGCACTTCATTTTGTAACTCAGAGTGGACTCTTCTTGTTATTACCAAGAACATAGTCAAATATGTTCTTGACAATATTTACTTGACAAACATTGCTCAGAAAGTAACTGACAAAAAAATGAGTGACATTTGGCTAAGTACATGCATTCTATTTCTTTAAAGAGATATCGTTTTTCTTCCATCTTTCATGAGATTGGAAGTAAGTCTCCCAAGTGTATTGAGTTAGTGACTTGCTTAAAAGGCCCAGTGTAACTAGTTCTATTTTTAAAATACCAATATCATCTGTGGCTAAGGTTATCAGATGGCACCATGTCACTGGGATACAACTTTTTCAGTTCTATCCTTTGCTTTTATAAGTAATAGTTTTTAGGGATTTTAGTCCAATGAGTGTAATTGAACTGATCAAGAAATACAAAATTCGAGAATGGATTGATCTGTTGCATATAAACTCAGCCAGATAACGAGGTGTTCACATAACATGAAGCCTTTTAGTAGTCCTTTTTTTGGCCACGGTCAATTCCCATGGCTGTGCATAAAATTGAGCACATAGCTCAAGAAGACTAAACAGCTGCACCTAGTCGTGCAAAGGATCTAATCATCTTTATTATTTTTAACCACCTCATCAGATAAACCTGAAGTAGCAAGAGCATTTGTGGAGTAACACAAGCTAAATAATGGGCATCCCAAGTAATTGTCTCTTGACCCTTGGGGGCACATGCATCAAGCATTTTTACCTTCGCAAATGGGCTGGTTTGCAGATTCAGCCCGTTGAGCCCGATACTTTTCAATCTTTATATGGTACCTCTGATTGAGCTAATTTCTTCGTATCAGATCAGCACTATTTCCTACGCTGACGATACGCAGCTCATCCTGGTACTCGACAGGGAGTCACTACAAGCGGAAGATAACCTTAAAACGTGCTTAACAGCGACATTTGAATGGATGAAGACCAATCACTTGAAGTGCAATTCTGGAAAAACAGAAATACTTCCATTTGGCCCGCAAAATCTGTTCTCTCCTAAGCAGTGGTGGCCTGAAGGCGCTGAAGCTCCTCCAAACACCATCTCCTCTGCCCGCAACCTGGGTGTTAAGTTCGACAATGCGCTATCCTTCAAGCAACAAGCCATTGGGGTAGCAAGTACCTGTTTTCATATCATCAGAAAGTTAAGGAAGTTTTTCAACCTCCTTCCTTTGTCCACGAGAAAGACAGTAGCGGTGGCACTTATTACATCAAGACTGGACTACTGCAATAGCCTATATGCAGGAGCTAATAAGACTGTGCTACACAGGTTGCAGATGGTCCAGCATGCCGCCGCCCGCCTTTTCCTGGGCTGGCCCAGGAAATCATCAGCCTCGGCCGCACTCCGTGCCCTCCATTGGCTTCCTATCCATAAGCGCCTACTATTTAAAATCTTGATCTTTACTTTCAGAGCTTATCACGCACAAGGACCGAGATATCTCTCTAAAAACTTCAAACTGCATCTTCTGACTCGAAATCTGAGATCCTCCCACCTTAACCTGCTAGTTGTTCCAAAATTTAGGCTAGCGACCAAAGGTGGAGAATCCATCGTAGTGTTAGGCTCCAGAGCCTGGAACAAACTTCCTCCCGCGCTTCGTCAAATCACATCAGAATCTCTTTTTAGGAAAGCCTTAAAGACTTGGGTCTGTACGCTTACTGATACTGCCTGCAAGGCTTTGGTGTAAGGTTTTGTGCTTGAGAGTTGTTCCAGCTTACCCACCTTTTTCTATTCTGGGGTGGCTCACAGCGCCAAGATGCTCCTTGGAGTGATAGAATGCGCTATACAAAAGCCATTTCACATTTAAATTTTTACATTTTACAAATGTAAAAAATGCTTTCCAGATGCAGCAAACCCCAATTTGCAATTTGGTAACCAGTTACAGAATTGCAAACTGGGTTTGCCATTCGTGTTTAAGGCGTCCCTTCAAAACACTGACTCATAACAGTATACATGAATGCTTTGTGACCTTGAATGCGGTCGCAAAACATTTGCATATTACCACCTACTTCAAGTAGGCGGTAATCCATCCGCAAATGGGAAGGGTCCCCAAGGGACCTCTTCCCCTTTCTGATTGTAAAAGCGTTTTGTAGAGCAAGCAGTGGAAAACAGGCTGCTTTACACAAAAAAGATTGCTTTATTTAAAAGCCCTGGTTATAATGGAGTGGCATTGTGTACCATGCCCTCGAGATTAAGATTCAAATATTGTCTTTGACAGGATTGGAAATTTTCCATATGGGTTTGTGCATTCTGAGTGCAAACTATATTTAAGCTAGCTTTTGGATTAGCTTCTATAACAAGACAGGTGCCGATTATCTTCATGGTGCTAGGTGCCTGTTAAATGTGCTATGCATGATAATATATCAATCCAGCTTGTTAGACAGGTCGTGACGTTTCTCTGCTATTAGATCAACCACAGAACAAATCATGCATATTGTCTGCTATTTAGCCTGGTGAATAATGAAATTTCTTAGCTATATGCATGGCCAACAACCAGATAATAATGTTTGCCATTTAGTCAGTGTCTGGGTAAATAGTGAACTTCCTTTACTTTTTGCACCATCGCCATCCACATAATATACAGTGTCTGAAATTTAGTCAGCAGCTCGATACATAGTCAAGATAATTTGTAAGTTGCATGGCTGCTGGAAACAGCACATAATTGCTCCAGTGGCTGGGGAATAATGATGATCTGCTATGTGAAAGGCTGCCATCCAAATTGTACATAATGTCTACTAGTTTGCCACCAATCACAGAAATAGTGAAGTTTCCCTGCAAATTTCACAGCCGCAGGACACATGGTGCATAATATTTGCTATTTAGCGATTGGCTGACTAAATAGTGAGGTTTCATAACTATTTGCTCGACTACATTATATCAACAAGAGAGAGAGGGTAGGATTGGAACCACTCTCAGTCTCCCAAATGACAATATCTATCACACAACAAAAGAGTGAGGACAAAAGAGAGAAGAGCCAGCAAGAGGAGTCACTTCTTGATTTGTAAAAGAACCCTCACTCACCAACCTAGTTGGTGAGATGCTTTATCATCGGGTTCCCACCAGAGAGGCTGAGTGCCACGTTGGTGTGCTACAACGCCTGACTACAGCAGAGCAGGTATTTTTGTGTTCAGTCAGTGTGAGAAAAGTGAAGGTGGACAAGTTAAAAATGCCTTGGTTTTATCCAACAAAAAGTTTTATCAGTGGACAATCAGGCCCAATTAAAATCAATATGATGGATATTTTAGGCTGGGTAAATTGGCCAGCTATATCCTGTCCAAAAAAGTGAATGTGGTCAACATGTTTCTGCCTCCAATGGCCCTTAGCAAGATATTTGTCAGGACCATCAACCACAGCGTTATGTGCACGCTAAGGCGCACCCTGACCAGTGGTTGTAAAAATGTGTGGATGATGCAAATTACAGTTTTTTGTATGTAGCCCTCTGAATTTCTGAAAGCCAAAGTGTTTCTGTAAAACAAGACCAAGAAAGATAGACAGACAAAGCAAGACATAAACAGAGGATGCCAGAGAAACTTGATATTTGCTTTGTCTGTTGGTGAATGATGCTCATGCTGTGCTCTTCAGGGTGCAGCAGTAAGCGTAACTCGGAAGGCTACTGTGCTATTTGGTGAGAGTAATGCGTGAGTCTTTAGCACTAACAATCAATACTGACAATGTGATCCAGTATGTGCCGGCAATAAGGATTGTTTATACCAGTAATTTGAAACAGGGGCGTACTCCCGGTCCTGCACCATACTTGGGCGTTGCCGGTAGATTAATGGTTGAAAACAAGTGAGCATGACTGTTTCAATGTAGCCACAAGCTAGGAGGCTCGTGAATGCAAGATGGCAAGTAGATTTAAAATATGGAGAGAACCAGCTTACATCAGGTGTGGGATAGCCTCACATCATGGGTCACAGAGGGGGGCTCTGGCTTGTAGTCACACACTGAAAATATAAGAGAAGGAAAGAGAAAGTCCAGTAACGAAGTGTTACGGGCAAAAAATACAGAGTTACCTCGGTTTGCAGAAGAAATGTATATCATACTCCCCACCCCAAAGCCAGGTACCCGTTTGTTACCTGAATACTCCCGTCTGCTAGACCCCGTAGATACCGCCAATGCCGGGTCAGGAGTTTTACGTAGTATGAATCGCGCCATCGCAGAACGTGGAAGCAACAGGGGGGTGTCCTGATGTCGTGCGCTTGAAGCCAATCGTGAACAGTGGTAAACTAGAATGTCAACCCACACGTACTGATGCAAAAACCCCTATTGTTACTGAAACTTTATTAAGATGCACAAGTGTTGTTGTGCAATGATTATATGATATTGTCTAAAGTGGCCAAGCCTTACATATTGTCTGCTATTTTGCCACATACTGGGTACATGACAAAATGTCTTTGTCATCTGCATGGGTGCCAGCCATACAGATCATAGGCAGACAAAATTGACCATTTACCATGCCGCCGGCTAAATACTTCCACCTATCTCTAAACTTCCCTGTGTAGTGCTGTGATCTCAGTGCAGTTCTATGATGTGAGTAACTCCAGCAGCATCTGGGATGCCTACATTTTTTTACATTAGTAAGTGATCAGGGAACAGTTTTTTATCTCTAAATGGGTTAAATCTGCACCCTCTTCTAAAGAAGGTAAAACTACAGTATGAAATCTCACCAGATTATGGCAATACTATGGTTATAAACCCTATATCAAGCTGGAAGTGTTCTTGAATATGGGCACTATGGCCCGGATTTGTCAGCATGAGGAGACATCAGATGGGATCTAAGAAATGTCTTGGAATTTCCTAATGTTGCCTCAGACCTAATTGCTTCACGGAGGAAGAGATGATGCACAACCCTTGGACTTTGGTAAAGATATATATCTTCTCTTTCAGTGTTCCTATTCCTGGGGCCCTCAAATTCTATGTGTGCTATTGCTCAGGGGCATTACTTACCTTAGCTCTCAAGCATGGTATAACCGTTCTCCATATCTATAACTCTGACTTTGCTCTGAAGCATGGGACGTACTGGTATCTTGATCAATCATTAAGAGTTTTAGGCGGTTCTAATTCATAAAATATTTTTGTTTGCCAACCGAGGACCCAGGAGCTCCAGTAAATTACACAGAGGTTGGATTTTATATCACAACTTATTATCAGGCAGTGCAAATCATGCATGGTGAATGGAAGCACAGCTTCCAATGGTTTTATAAATGTGAGTGAAAATGAAACTAAATGCTGCAGTGCACTGTTGGTATTCCACTTTAAAAACATTGGTTGCCTCAATGTGCCTGGCAACAGCAACACAGTGTCCACTTGTTTCATGTATAGAAGTATGTGCCTGATGTTCAGCCCAGCCGGCTCCCAATTACTTGAATTGGTGGGAAATACTATGATAAAAGTATCTTATTAGATGTAAGACCTCAGTGGCTCAGTTTTAGGAAGCTTCCATAAGGCTGTGCTGTGGTTTCCTAAGGTTATATGCAGGACCGCCGAAATGATACAATTTTGTGGCAACTTAATTCCTGCATAATCAAGGATTTGCTACCGGTCCTAAATTATCCATCATCTGTCCTATGGTTTTCTCAGTTAATTTCTAAGGTTTTGTAAATGATAATTTTAAAATATACTAATTATTATATTTCTTTCTTTTTATAGTAATTTCGTACATTTTTACTATAAATACTTAGATTTATTTTATTTTCAAAGTTACATTTCATGATTTTAATGCAAAATAATAACACAAGTAAATTCAAAAAGAATGCACTGCTAGTGAAACTGCCTGGGTGAATTTGTAAGTGTTTGTTAGAGGCAGATTTACAACGCCCTTGTGCCTCTTTTACACTGTTGTTGCATCACTTTTCTGATGAAGCGGTGTTGCAAAAGATGCGCCATGGTATGTGGTATTTAGAATGTGGCGTATCTGGGAGGTGCGTCACATTGTAAAGCCCTGTACCAGAAGGAGACATTCCTATATGAGAGGGGGGGGGGGCGTTCCAGCGCAGGAACACCTTCTAAAAGTGGCTGACTGAAATATACAAAATTTCACTTTGTCACTTTTGGGCTCATGCTGTGTCAAAACCCTGCACTACCTTGAAGCAGGTGTAAGGATTGGCACACCAGTCTGAGCATAGGGTCCCCAGAGCATTGCTGGAGATACGTTCCCCTTGCCACATAACTCAAACAAACCACCACCTTTACAGCACAGAAACATCACATATATGTGCCATTTTTGTCCCATGGTACACCACATTGTAAATACAGCACATCCATGGTGGTGGTGTCACGGAGCACAATAACTGACATATTCCTGGAGATATGCCAGTTATTGTATATGTGCCCATTAGTGTTTTAATGTAGTGAATGGATTACTACATACCGATGAATGAGTTACTACAAAACTAAAACAACAGTGACAGAGTGTTTGGTGGAAGTGGAAGGATACAAACTGTTAAGTTGAATATATAAAAGACAAATTTGCAAGTACATAGAAGACTGCATACATCGTCTACAAGGGTTTGAAGCAGTCTATGCCCTAAGGCCTATTTTAATGCATGAGTACTTCGGTAGTGACTGGATGATTACAGTTCTGCAAGGAAAGAACATGATTGAATTTATAACAGCCTCAGTTTTACTACAGTATACAGATAAACACATACTGCTGAATGGCTCACTACAATATTGAAACACGAGTGTGAAAATGTTTGCTGGAAGTATAAGGATACATATTGAGGAATTGAACGTAAAAAACATACGTTTGCTGGTGCATAGAACAGTGCATGCACAATCTATAGAGGTTTGACACAGCCTATGGACTAAGGCCTCTTTTAATCCATGAGTATCTAGATACTGACTGGATCATTACACTTCTGCAAAGAAAGTTCCTCACAAAATTTAGTACAGCTACAGTTTTACCACAGTACAATGGAAAAGAACATACTGCTGACTGGCTCACTACAATACTAAAACAGCAGTGTCAGAGTGTTTGGAGGAAGTCTAAGGATACAGACTGGGGAATCAAAGGCATAAAACACAAGTTTGCAGGTGCATACAAGACTGCATGTATACTCCATATGGATTTTAAGAACTCATACCCTCAGACCCACTTTGCATATTTTAAATCAATAGAAACATTTAAAGAATATATAACTGAATATATAAGTGCTTCACTTTTAGTACAATAAATACATTAATAGATAGTGCTCAAAGCTTTATTATTTTTAAACAATAAATGTATTCTATTAACATCTCATAATTTAACACACATTCCAATAGAAGTTCATCAGATATGTCATACAGATCAACTCCCTCCACAGACTGCGGGTGACAGTTACTTGTACTTACCTTAAGCATAATGAATAATAAAAAAATATATATATTATAAAATTATCACCTGTGGAAGACACAAAAATATACAGTTACAATATATATGTTACAACACAAAATAATTTGTAAACCATTTCATTTGCCCTTTTTGTTGCTTTCAGAATATATTGAATTTCACTGGAAACAGTGAGTTCAATAGTACTCATCACATAACAGCGGGCAAAAAATAGACAATCAATGAGATTATATAAAAAAAAACATTCAACATTCTCATTAACAATCTAAAAAATAGAAATAAAACATATTTTAAATGTTTTTTTCTAAGAGCAATTTCTTACGTAAATATGACACATCTCAAACAATCATAAAATAACAAAAAATTATGATTAATATTCATACACTGTAAATAATGTTACTTACAAATATATGCTGACGAAATACACATCAACAAGTCCTTTATGGTTTCATTTACTTTTCCACACGGCCAAATAGTATGCATCAAATACTTAGTTTGGAAATTGTTCAATAGTAATCCTGAGCGTCCGCCTCCCAGCCTTCTGATCCAAAACCACCGACATCATCTACGGGTCCCCCAGGACTCATCCATCAGTCCGATGCTGTTCAACATCTACATGGCCACCCTCACACAAATAGTCCACCATCACAACTTCAACAACATCTCCTACACAAACAACTCCCAGCTCATCCTCTTCCTCACCAAGAAGCCACATACCACCAAAAGCAACGCCCGCAACACAATGAAGGACGTCACCAACTACATAAAGAGCAGCACTGTAAACATAAACTCACACAAGATGAAGGTACTCATCCTCACACCCACCCCTCAGCCACGTAAAACTCCTGCTACCTGACTACACTGTGAACAGTACCAACACCTACCAACCATGTCCACAACTTAGGATTCAACCTCAACTCTTCCCTCTCCATATGTAACCAAGTCAACACCGTCTCCTCGTACTGCTATAACACCCTCCACATGCTCCGCAACATTTACAAGTGGATCCTAACCAAAAGAAGAAGAACATTGACACAGGCCCTCATCAGAAGCAGACTACACTGTGGCAAAACACTCAACACAGTAATTCCAGCTAAACACCTACAACAACTGCAACAAATCCAAAAGACCTCCAACTGAGTGATCATCAATGTCCCCTGCTGCAGCCACATCACCCACCACCTGATACACCTACACTGCCTCAATATCAACAAAAGGATCACCTTCAAGGTCCTTACCCTCACTTACAAAATACTCTACAACACCAGACTAATCTACCTTAACAGCAGTAATCCTAAAGGGCAAATTTTGATCTTAAAATTTTGCCTTTAAAAATATTAGGTAAGAATTTGGTAACTCTTTGGGCAAACGTTGCTTAAAAACTAATTGGCTATCATTACAATGTATCCAACCTTTCAGGCATTTTAAATAAACAATGTAATGTCCTGATGTGGTAGAAGGTCCATCATGAAAAAATAATTGCAACAGCTACAAAAAGTTCTTCCTGATAATGGACATTGACCAGCTACAATATTTTTAATTAAAGTTTCCAGTTTTGTACATCTATATCTTTATCTTCATCTTCCAGTACACCAAGCATAAACATTAAAAATTCCTGACAATCTTGCTGAATATTCTGCGTAAATTGAGTACAACCAGAACATATGTCCAGAACATTTTGAATATCAGAAACACTTTGTATTTTACTTTTATCACTACTACATTTCTCATAAACAGATTTCAACAATAAACAGAATATTTTGTCC